>NC_055969.1:30635236-30700236 GCF_018492685.1 Alosa sapidissima
CTGGAATCCCATTGCTGAGACAACAATTACAATGGCTCTAGAACACTCTCTCACCCAACACATGACTCTGTGTGTGTGTGTTCGCATCAATATGTCATGGCATTTATACTGGGAATGTCCTCTTCATAATGCATCAGACACATGTGCTCAGAGTATTAGTCCATAACAGCATTTCAGAGCCATAATTCTTTTGTTGACATAAAGTCACTTAACAAACACTTTATCCAGTGGAACATCCTGTCAAGTAAAAGCCTATATCTCCACAGTAAGTGTTTCCAGGGTACTGAACCTACGCCATGACCTTGCTCGCAGAGTGCTGCACCCTCCCTGATGAGTCAAAGGAACTAGAGTCCAGCAGTACATGTATTTCTATCTCACAAGCAAAGCAGAGGGTTGTGCACTCCGTAACTTAACGCCTAATGATGACCTGAACAACATTATGGATCCTAATTTAAATGACTTGAACAACATTATGGATTCTGGATCCCATTTTTTCACATAAAACCCAATCTACGATTTTTCAACCCCTATAAACTACAAATAACAAAAAAAGTTTATGACTTTGTTTTGTTTCCAATTTTCCCTCTGGATTTTTATCTGGTTTGATAGTAGGCCTATTAATCATTTGATAGTAACAGAGAATAGTATAGAAAGGGTATAGTGCAGTTATCAGGCCTACTCTGGCATTACCAATATCATTAGTTTAAACATTGTGCAGTAGGCCTAAGCCTCTATAGATGCTTATGGATCTATATGGCTCCATCACTTTTGACACCAGATCTTGCTTATATTTGCTGCCTATAGCAGCAGCTGGATAAAGTTTAGAGACATTGGAAATAGCCTATGTCAGATCATTTTTCAGTGATGGAATTTAAAGAGAAAATCGATTTTCATAAAAACAAATACAGTATATTTGAATGAAAAACTCCTTACTGCTTATCTTGCTCAGGGTATCAAATTAGCAAATAGATTTTGCATTGTTATACAATTCGCTTTACTTTGACTTGAGCCAAGCAACTGGAGAGTTTGAACACAGGAGGATATCCTGTATCAATGAGTGTTTGGCCAAGTGATATAGGTGCAGTCAGCTCAATATTACATATGTATGTGCTTTGCTAGAGCTCTGCTTTACCTCCCCGTGATCGATCCTTGATCGATGTTCAGCTTGAACTTCTTGGCACCTTTTTACATAATTTGTATGCAGCGCTAGAAAGCCAAGGGAGCTTTTCTGTGTCCATACTGTGCTGTGCTACTAAAAAAGGATGGGAGTTATGATCCAGCTCTTCAGTGTCTCTGAGACACTACCCAAATCAGGGACAAAACAGTCCAAAGAAAACGGTCTGTTCCAGTGATTTGTGATCCCCCATCCATTTTAACAAACAATATTATCCAAGATGTCAGCTCATGCACCAAATGTGCAGTTGTTTGTGCACTTGTTTGTTTGTTCGCTGGCTTGTTTGTTTGTTCGCTTTTTCCTACTGATAAAGAGCCATTAGTGAGTATCATAACTCAACACTTCATCCAGATTTATCTCTTGCCAAAAAGAATAATTATGTAACCATCAGATGAGGTCACCATTTATTACAGCTACATTTTTTGAGGGCTTTATCCATCATTACGTCAGAGGCTTTGCTGCTAACCCAGCACGTGTAATAAGGGGGCTGGGGGAGGGGCCCTGCCGGGCATGCGCTTTTAACCGTAATGGAATAGTAACACTCTCTTAAGCTGGCCGCTCTCATACCAACCAGCCATTCAATACATCACACTGGCAAGCGCTTAGAGATCGCAATGGAAAAGAACGGAGATAAATGGGAAACGAGTAGGAGGGTGAGAGGAGAAAGTGTTTGGGATTTCAGGAGGTTGCAAAACTAATAGTGATGGTGGTGCAGAGTAGCCCAGGCTTGGCACCACTGCCAGTGCTCTCTTCTGGTTCACAACCTCCCTGCTCGGCAACCAGCATCTGCTGAATTTTAATAGACAGAGTCAAAATCTGACACAACCCTCCGTGACACTCAGCCCAGGCCCTCAGCACAGAAAATCCCTTTCATCATCTGGTTGCTACTTCTTCAGAATTCATTCCTATTCACTCTCACTTTTTTTAAATCTGATTTCAGCATCCTCAGCATCTAAAGTCTGGAAAACATATCACAACCTTTATTCCCCTCAACTACTGAGAACAAACACCTGCATGCTGTTTCTTAATGCTTTTTGAGAGACTGGTGTCACCATCCTGATTTCTGAGTGGGCTATATGCATGCACACTGGCAGCTGTACAGAGGCCTTACGCCACTTTGCCCACAGTACTGGAAGAACTTCATCCATCCATGTCGTCCATAATAAGACTCAAATTCAAAAAATCATGCATAAAGATAGCTGCAAGCTGCAATGCTAGGGGCCAAAAGCCAAGGCACTTCTCTACACCCTCTAAGGAATTTAAATAAAATATGTGCAAAGAAAAACACTTATTTAGGGAAAAACTGATATGGCTGTACATCCCTTTCCAGGCAGTATAAATGTGGGCATTTCCATATCTTTGTTGAACTTGAATATTGTGCCAATGTTTTTATTTATTTTATTTTTTTTGAAAAAGAGCCTTTACAAAGAGAATGATAAGACCCCAAATTTCCAGCAGACTGGTGCTCAGACTCTTTCTGTAATAACCAAGATGCACTCAAAAAGCATTCTCCAGCTCTATGCTGTTCCTAATTACTAGTGTTCACAAATCAGTGTGTGTGTTTGTGTGTGTGTGTGTGTGTGTGTGTGTGTGTGTGTGTGTGTGTGTGTGTGTTGTTTGTGTTTGTGTTTGTGTTTGTGTGTGTGTGTATGTGTGTGTGTATGTGTGTATGTGAAACTGACACTGAGGAATCTCTTTATGTATGTGTGTGTGTGTGTGTGTGTGTGTGTATGTGTGTGTGTGTGTGTGTGTGTGTGTATGTATGCATGTGTGTTGGTTTGTGTGTGTGTCTGTCCTGATGTTGTACAAGCAGGCCTGATGTAGAAGTGCACCCAGCCAGTGGGCAGACTCACCAGCGTGCAGAAGCGCTCGGGCGGGTTCCCGCACGTCACGCCGAGGGGCTCGACGCGGATGCGCATGAAGTCCTTCATGGAGCTGCTCTTGGGCTGGCACGCGTACTCCTCCCATACTGCGCCGTCGTCCGTGTTCACCAGCGACTTGCACAGGTCGTACTGGCCCAGGGCGCGGGTGACCACGTGCAGCAGCAGCAGGACAAGCAGCGGCCCAGTCCCGGCCCGCACGTGCATGGCAAGGGGAGCGGGCGAAAAGGAGGCGCGGTGGAGGGGCGGAAGGGTGCGCAGGGGACGGCCGTGCGGGGACTGGATCGGGTCCAAGTTCCTAGTGGGACCAAATCAAACCGACTGTCTCGCGGAAACATCCAGAAACTGTATTCTCAGCACGTGTGAACGCGTGGAGGAGTGACCACACCGACGCTGAAGTCCATGGGCTTCTGATGGACATGCTGGGCTCGCATGTCACGCACTCTGAGCTACAGGAAAAAATCTTCGCTCCATATCCCCCCTCAGGCTTGCCAGTCCCCTGAATGAATGTCAAGGGCGGGAAGAACAGGAAAGCACTCAGCCCTCAGTGCACGGTCTCCACTGGGAACGTCAGAGCAATCCCTGGGCCCACGTGGAAAGCTCTCCCATGCAGACCCATCAGTCACAGTGCTGCAAACACACCCAGTCACTGCAGTCCTGCAACAGCGAGCACAGCAACATGAGAGAAGGTAGTGCTGGGTTACATAAGGGTAGGCACAGATACACCCCGGAAATCAAAATAAACTTTTACATACTTGTCTGAACAGGGGAAGTGATGGCCACAAACAGACAGGCAGGTTCACACACACACACACACACACACTGATACTGAGGAACAGAGCTTGCTTTAGGACCCGGAGTGCGACTTCAAACTTCAGACGAATATTTCCCATGTGTCTCTCATCTGTAGATGAGTGATTTCAGCAGGCAGGGCCCACTGCTGACATCGGCATCATGAATGATCAGAGGGAGGACATGACACCAATGCAAGCTTAGCCTACAGATTTGAACTACCACCACAGCCTCAGTGAAACTGCACGTTCAAACACACACACACGCACACACACACACACACACACACTCTCTCTCTCTCTCCCTCTCTGCATCCATCATCAAGACTGCAATTAAAAGTATGCAACACAGTGAAGACTTCTAAATCGCCAGTAGAACCACTAAATGTGAAACTACATTTTGTAGGTAGCTTATCTCAACTGCACAGAAGACGATTTCATAGCTTGTTGTGTGCATAAAGTGTAAAAATGTAAATGTTTTCACTTTTCAAATATCTCGCGCCAACGCCCTGCGTGAAGAGACGGTATACTCACCTAAGTCATCCGGAACGAACTTGCAGAGAAGTGTATATGTATAAATATTCCAGTGAATCAGAGCCCGATAAAACAGTGCTGAAAAGCCTCTTTCTCAGTAACGTTGAGTCACTGCCTTCAAAGGAGTTGGCGTCTTTTCTGTTATCCGCTGTTGACTTTTCATTCCAGGTATTCTCACTGTCACTGGCCGCTCGACAGGCGGCGGCGGGACAGCGCCCTGGTTCTGAAAACAGTAATCAAAAGAAGGAGCATTTAAAAGTCAAGTGCTGAAGCTTCATCGAAAGTCAGAAAAATACTTCAAGCGACGCGTAAGTGCTGCACCTCTTGCACTTCAGCTCACTTCTGCAGGCGCGCGGCTATGCCCTGGATGCTCAAGGGCAGCAAGAAAAAAGCCACATGGAAAATCCCCCCCCCTCCCCTCCCCTCCCCACATACACGCACACACGCGCGCGCACACACACACACACACACACACACGCACACTAATGCGCTCTCTTTCTCTCACACTAATTCTCTCTCTCTGCCCAACACACAAGCACTAATGCCTCTCTTTCTCTCTCTCTCCCTCCCTCCCTCCCTTTCTCTCCCCTCTCTCTTTCGGTCTCTCGCTGTCATACGCACAGTGTACAATCCCCTTCTCTATCACTTTCAATCACTCTGAGCTTTTTATCTGTGGGCTCGAGCCCAGCATGCGCTGCTTCTTCTCTTTGGCGCGATCCTCAGCCGCCTGACCAACTGACCAGTGCACTGAGGAACGGCATGAGAGACAAGAGTCCAGACTTGCCTCCTCATGTTGGGACGTCCTGTAAAGTGTATGTCACAGCAGAATCTGTGGTGGACCATCGCCAATACCGCAACCTTCCTTGAGATAAGCCCATTTTTAATATCTGAAACATAGCCAGTGGCACAGTTGGCAGCAAATATGCTATGTTTAGTTGGGCTACATTTGTTTTAATGAGACTTGAGAAAGTTGATTGCATTTGTGTGTGTGTGCTTGCTACTTTTATCTTAGACAAGAATGATTGATTTTGCCAATTTTGTAATTGGCATTATTTGTGTTCTAATAAAATAATCTGTACAGTGCATCAGTGAACCTGAATTGCTTTCAACCAACCATCCCTCCACAAACACACATTTGGCAGAACTGTACCATTTCCGTTGTGTGAGCCAGAGTCTGTTGGCAGGTCAGAGAGAGCTTTGCTGATGTTTAGACTTAGACTTAGACTTAGGCAGCCGTGGCCTACTGGTTAGTGCTTCGGACTTGTAACCGGAGGGTTGCCGGTTCGAGCTCCGACCAGTAGGCACGGCTGAAGTGCCCTTGAGAAAGGCACCTAACCCCTCATTGCTCCCTGAGCGCCGCTGTTGCAGGCAGCTCACTGCGCTGGGATTAGTGTGTGCTTCACCTCACTGTGTGCTGAGTGTGTTTCACTAATTCACGGATTGGGATAAATGCAGAGACCAAATTTCCCTCACGGGATCAAAAGAGTACAGTATATGCTTATAGACTTCTTTAATGTCCATAAAACTTACATAAAATGGAAAATTGTCTTTGACAGTGGCATAAAGACATACAGTACAAGAAGCACACACACATCACAGACAACACTATGCACAATAAATAGATAAACATAATATATAGGTAAAAACTATGAAATCAGTCCAGTTTACTCCAGAGAAGAGTTAAAAGATATAAATAATACTGAGTAAAATACATAAAATGCCTAACCGCATACATTTATCTGACTATGGGCAGTTCTTTGTTAAGGATGGTCACGGCTGATGGAATGAATGACCGCTTGTAAGCATTCTTCCTTGCCATTGGGACTGCAAGTCTACGTCCTGATGGCAGCAGCTGGAAAGCACAGTGGAGGGGATGAGTTGGATCTTGATAAACTTGTAATGCCTTTTTTAATAAAATCTGTGAATACAGGTGTGAGAGTTGATGTTGTTTATGTCCAATGATCTTTCCGTCCTGGGGCCCGTTGCACAAAACTAGGATAAGGGATTAAGCCGGGATATCTTGGTTATCCTGGCTCAATTTATCCGTGATCCAGTTGCACAAAAGCGGGATAGGGGGCAGCAGGATATGTTATGGTATAAATCACCATGCCGATTTATTCTGTGGAGCTAGCCTGCTCCAGACCAGGCTAAGTTCCAGGATCTATTTAATCTCATCCCTTAACTCATTCAGCAGTCACCACAAACGGAAACCAATAGTTATTCCACTGCCCACTACACATTGTTATCACATATACCTAGACCCACTGTCATTATTTAAACGTTTGTGATCATTAATTAACTTTTACATACTCGCCATTCCCGACCTGTCATGCGACAATGTGACGTCACGGGAGTGCCTAACCATTTCACACGTGGTGGTCGCGGAACTAGTTGCAATATTCTCCCAAACAGAGGTGTTGCTGTTTGTTGCTGTTGTGAGAAGGCTATCTACCTACTTCACATCGTAGAAGAAGCAATGAAGCCGCTCTAGTTGCCATGGTGAATCAGTGAATCTGTGATCGGTGGCGGGGTCTATTTGAGGGAGCCGTGAGCGCGCACTTATCCGGGATAGGTTTCACCTGGCTTGATGAATCCGTGTCTGCTCATCCTGGCTTGCTTGTTGTGCAACCAATTAAGCCTGTACGCTCTTGTTTTGGATTCATTGAGCGCAGCTCAGTAACTTATCCCGGATGTCTTAATTATGCTTTTGTGCAACGGACCCCAGGGATAAGTTACTGAACATCCGGGATAAGTTACTGAGCTGCGCTCAGTGAATCCAAAACAAGAGCGCACAGGTACCCCCTGGTAACCGGTACAAAACTAGGATCCCCCCCCCCCCCCCAGTGTTCTTTTTATTTTCAAAGATGTCTTCTTTTATCAAAGTAACTGAACCTCAGACCTTCAGTGTGCCAAGAGAGCACATATACACACAGTTGTTCTCTGATGCAAACCTAACGGGGAAGGGTTCAGAAGGTTAACTGGAAGTTAACCAGTTTGTAAACTGTTATGTCATTCACTTATTTCTTGAAAAGAAAAATCTCTACATCTTCCTCATGCTGCACCTGGAGGCGATTCTTGAGGTCATTTGATGAAAGTGCTGCCAGTAGTGTAGCACCAATCAATAGTTTGTCCTTGGTGGGTCTCAGCTGAACCTCTAAGGCCCAAATCTCCAAGGTGCACGCACATACACACATACACAAATACAAACACACACACACACACACACACACACGCACACGCACACATGCATACACACACACACACACACATACTGTACACACATACACACACACAGATAAAGACTCTCTCCCTCTCTTGCTCTCTCACTCAAACACACACAATCTTGCATGCACATTTCTGTGAAACTAGATTCAGACTCACAAGCATGCAACACAAATACTCTGCATACCCACACCCACATATTCATCAGTCACCACGTTCCTACAGGCAGCTTGACGTATGACTGAGATAATGCATTTGCGTCTAAGCTGCCAGTGTGATGCTAGATTCTTCATTCTAGACTGGGTTGCCAGAATAGCAATGTATTTTTTTTAATCACTATTGATTTTGACTTCATTTTTCTCTTTGCACATGTTAATGTGGAAATTGCTACTGTAATGTTTTATCACACGAGCATCTTTCTGTATAAGCTTGTGAAGAGGGTTGTGAGGCTTGTGAAGAATTACCATCATGACATCTGATTCTGTTATTTCTTCTCTCTCTCTCTCTCTCTCTCTCTCTCTCTCTCTCTTTCCCATTCTCTCCTCTCCCTCTTACTCCCTTGCAAACAATTTGATGAAGGACACAGTGTCCTCGTACAGTTGGCAGACTGTGTGTTTATGTGCTCTCTTGGCACACTGAAGGTCTGAAGTTCAGTCACTATGAAAAAAGAAGGCATCTTTGAAAATAAAAAGAACAACACCAGGGAGAGGGGGGTGAATGGGGAAAGACAGAGCACTGAACTTGATCTGATTTGAGGGGGTTGCGACAAAGATTGCCTCTTGCTCCTTTCAAAAAACACATTCTTGGCTCTAACAAGTTTCATCTGTTTGTGAAGCTGGATCAGAATAATATTAAAGTCAATGATTCCCATGGGTTACTAGGATGGAATTTGCAGGCAGTGTATTTGTTTATCATTTTTGAACATGTACACACTGTATATAACATGGATTATTACATATAATCCATGTTGCATACACATTTAAATGTAATAATACTTTTTTTGCGCCACTAACATGGCTATGGTGTGTTGGTGTCCTTCCTCTCTCGCAGAGATGTCACATCATGTGTCCTTTTTTTGTAAACATGACAATAGCACTTAATTGTTAACCTTGCCCCCTACACAAACACACATACATATGTGCGCACACACACACACACACACACACACACACACACACACCATACACGCACAGGTCTGTCAGTGCAGCTGTAATGTACAAATAATATTAAGGTCAACAGTGGCCTTATGTGTTGTGCTCCTGGTGATCTTATTAGCAGCTGGTGATAGGTCGGTTCTCTGTTTAGTGTTAGTGTGTTTACGCTTGGTTGTGTATTTACAGTATCTTTTAGAGAGTGGCTGTGTGTGGATGGGGATGGGGAGGTGCTCTGCCTTTGTGTTGATAGTATGTGGGTATTTTGTGTTTGCTCTTTAACCTTGCAGAACAAAGGCATACTGTTTCTCTACTAGGCATACATAACAAATAATGAAATAACATCATGTTATGTGCTTTTTTGAAACAGATCTAAGCGGCCATGTACCCCTCTCTCTCGGACACACTTTGTGTATGTGTGTGTGTGTGTGTGTGTGTTTTATGTTTTCCCACTCACTTTGGCTTCTGCCATTGGTCAGCAGGGCACCTTTAGGACACTCAAGGACTGTACTGTATCTCCCTTGCCCAGTTTATGATCTTAGTTTTTTTTGTACAATAACAATATACTCCAGCTATGTGTGTGTGTGTGTGTGTGTGTGTGTGTGTATATTTCCTCTATCTCTTTCTTAAACACATGCTCAGAGTGTGCACGCAGACACTCGCATAAATGAGCGGTGCTCATTAGCAGCAAGATGAGCTCCAGCAGCTTCAGGTTCGGTCAGCCAAATGAGACTCAGCCCCCGCCAGCCGCTAATTAGCACCAGAGGAGTAATTTACTGGGAATTAGCAGCCACATTGTGTGTTATGTTTGTGAGTATTGAGAATATCTGCATGCCTTTGTATTTCTGTGTTGTCTTGTATTTTAGCCACATATTTTAGTGTTTGTGTGTATGGCTGTGTATTTAAGTCACATTCTGTGTGTGTGATTTCTTGTGTATTTTTGCATGTATGTGAGTATGTCTGAGAGAAGCAGGAAAAGAGGTCAAGGGTGGGACCATGTGGAATCATTCATCAACTGCCAATTATACTGGGTGATTGGCCTCATTCTAGGGAAACAATGACAATGTAGGGGTGGAAAGGTCCAGTAAATTTGATCTTTTGTAGAAACATTTGGGAATTTTCATTACATTAATACACAGGATTAGATGTTAAAATCCCTTGTGCCAAAATCCAAGGTAAAAACACATTCAGAAGCCCCTGCTCAAGTTTAACTTTAAAAAAGCACACTACCCACAAATCCGCCAACAAATGGTCACAAACACAATACAAATGGCCCATCCAACAGCAGTATACAGTATAGTATGCGGCATGCCACTGGGGTTATCAAGTGGGCACCCTCATTCACCGATGTTAGGCCCACGACACCTCATGAAGGCTTAACAGTGAAACCAGCGTCCTGGAGACACTCCCCTCCATGCTGCCACCATATTACCACATTGAAATATCCAATACCCAAAATACAGCCCAGGCATGGTCAAGGTTGGCTAGGTTGGTCCGTCCCGTTGATGTGGACTGAACCATAGCCATAAGAACCTTGGCCAACCAACCATCAACCTAGGCACAGCCCATCACAAACAAAAGAAGTTACACAAAACAAATTAGCCAGTTAGCTTAGCCAGTTAGCTTAGGCCCCATCGCAATCACAAAACAAAACTAGAAAATGTAATTTCGAGGAAATTACCAGTGCATGAAAATATAAACATACTGTATATTAACATAAAATGCAAAACAAACTTTTATTTGAAACAGTTGGCAGAAGTCATAGTTGATAACAACTGACAGTTGAAATGGCTGAACAGATAAATAGTTGAGTAGTTTAAATAGTTAAATGATTTAATAGTGAATTATTGTAGTGAGGACATTTATTTTGAAACAGTTGTGGGCAGAGGAAATAGTTGAACAGGATCTGTAGAGCCAGATTGTATGTTTAAAGCCTGAGACAGATTATATAGTTTAAAAGTTAAATGTAGATAGTGTAATGGATGTTGACAGACAGAAAGTTGAATGGATGTTGATAGGCAGATTGTTTAATGGATGTTGATGGGATAGTTTAATGGGTAGATGAGTGAATGGTTTGAAGAGGATGAATGGATAGAAAGTTGGATGGAATGTGCCTTATATCCTTGTAGAATGGAGATACACAGAGAGAGTTGGCCTAATTGAGCAGAAAGCAGTTGATACAGGTGCAATCAGTTTAACTAGCTTTTTGATGGGACCTAGTTGAGCAGCTGGAAGTTGATACAGGTGCAAATCAAGTTAATTAGCCCATTATGATGTCATAGTCCCCATACAAAGTCTATGGGGAAAAATAAGCTTGTTTTTTATTAATCTCAAAGTATAAAGTTTACAAAAGTGAAAAATACATTCCTCAAATCTCCTTTTCAAGACCTACTGTACGTTACAAAGTTTGAATGAAGTTTCTACGTTAAACGGTTGAAGCTGAATTAGACGCAGAAATTTGGTGGGAAGAAGAAGAAGAAGAAGAAGACTTCGGATAACAGAACAGTGCATTTTCATGCACTGTAATGATCCAGTTAGCTTACCTTAGCTTGCGCCCCAGGAAGGGTAACTTCTCCTTACCCACAACCATTCGCTTGCCCGTTCTGCTGCTAAAGACATGTTACTAACCACCTGCCTTAGACTTCGACCACAAATGCCCAATTCAGACAGCAAGCCAATAGCAGATCTGGCCACAAACCCACGTGCACCGATTTCAATAGGCCTTAATCGTGCACTCCAACCTTGCTTGGCTGCCTCCTCTGCTATTTCAGTGTATTTAGCTCTCTTCAGCTCATTGGCCACTTCCACTCTGTCTTCCCAAGGAACAGTGAGTTCAAGTGAAGTAAACTATCTTCTCTGAATCCGACCATAGAATTCCGTCGGGTCGTAGTTTAGTACTCACTATATGTTGAGGTACCGCCATCTGCTGGCCAAGATCAACCTTCATTTCCCAGCCCGCCCCATTTTTCAACTGGCCGGTTTTACACCTGGCCTTCGCGGAACAAGGTTTATCCCCCTGATGTACAAAGTTAATTTGCCTTACCCCTTTACTAGCTGCTAATGAATTGACTTCTCTCCTTTTATCCTCTATTGCCGCTGCCACACATTTCAATACCTGGTTATGACGCCACGTATACCGCCCCTGGGTGAGAAATACCTTGCACCCTGATAGGATATGGTGGAGACTGCCCACACACGAGCAAAGTATGCATTTATCATCCTCACCAAACCATTGACTTAAATTCTTGGGAGATGGGAGCACATCATACTGTATGTAGCACCTAACATAAATCTGATCTTACCAGCTTCCATGCCCCATAGATCTTTCCATTTAATCCGTCTTTTTTCCACCCCTTCCCAGTTCACCCACTGCCCTTGTTTTGCCTGCGACACTGCCTTAGTACATCTTACAGCCTCCTCCTGTCTATGCATTTCCTCCACTACCATTTTCCTCTTTTCTCCTGCAGAAGCCTTACTCCACAAGGGTTTACTCATGCCCACCCCTAGACCCCCCCGCCCGTGCTGCACATGGCCCATTATATCCCTATGCTTCAATGCTGATTCAGCTTGCTTAACTGCCTGCTCTGGGTTCCACTTCCTCCCTGCATTAACTGTGGGTGCAACTTTCCTCACCACTGGGTCCTTGGACTGAGTAAGAGTCATTTCCAATCTAGCCTTAGCACACTTAAATTCCTCTGTCAGACTAGATATTGGCAACTCTACAATGCCCTTCCCATACAAGGCTACACTGCTTAAGCAGCGTGGGACTCCGAGCCATTTTCTGACAAAGGAGTTGATCATTTTTTCCAACCTCTCTACCTTTGACAGAGGAACTTCATAAACTGTCAATGGCCACATTAGCCGAGGCAATAAACCAAACTGCAAACACCACAGCTTGAGCTTATCTGGCAGCCCTGACTTGACAATTTTTACAATACCTTACCTGTCTCAAGTCTTTAACCTGTGATTTATCACTAAGGCTTGCATCATACCACCTTCCCAGACTCTTCACTGGTTTCTCCAGAACTGTGGGAATCACCTCTTTATTTATAGCAAACTTCTTATCTATTACCTTCCCTTTAACAATTGAGAGACTCCTATACTTACTTGGCTTCACCTTCATTCTAGCCCATTGCAGATTGCTATTTAACTTATCCAGCAACCTGTTGGTGCATGGAACGGTTGACGTCAAGGTTGTCATGTCGTCCATGAAAGCCCTAATCGGGGGGAGGCGTGGCCCTCCCTGCAACTTCTCCCCACCCACTACCCATTTTGAGGCCCTAATGATGACCTCCATTGCCATTGTAAAAGCAAGTGGGGAGATGGTACATCCCGCCATGATTCCTATCTCGAGTTGTTGCCACCCTGTGGTGTAATCAGCTGTAGTAAAACATAACTGAATATCCAGAAAGTATGCTTTTACTAGGCTTTTAATGCTACCCGGGATTCTGAAATAATCAAAGGCCTCCCACAACAGACTATGCGCCACAGACCCAAAAGCATTAGCCAAATCCAAGAACACAACGTGCAGGTCTCTCTTCTCACGCTTTGCTAATTGAATTTGGTGCCAAATCATACTGGTATGCTCTAAGCACCCGGAGAAGCCAGGAATTCCAGCTTTTTGCACCGTGGTATCAATTAATTTATTCCTTTCAAGGTAATTTGTCAGTCTCCGTGCCACCACACTGAAGAAAACCTTCCCTTCAACATTCAGTAGACTAATTGGCCTAAATTGATTAATCTCCACTGCATCCTTTTCTTTGGGAATAAATATTCCCCCAGCCCTCCGCCAAGCCTTGGGAATACTCTGCTTTTTCCAAACTTTCTTCATTAATTGCCATAGAAATCTTAAAACATCTGGTGCACTCTTATACAACCGGTAGGGCACTCCATTAGGTCCCGGGGCTGAAGAGGCCCTTGCACGTTTTATTACTTCTTGCACCTCTTTCCATCTTGGTGGACTATCGTCGCATTGGCTACTTAATTCACCAATAGGGGGGATATCAGCAGGAAGTACCATCTCTCTGAACCGCTCCCTATCTTTGTGCACTCCCTCTAAATACTCCTCAAGCTTCTGCTTAGGTACCAAAAGACTACGACTAAGATTTAACAATGCTGAGAATAGATTGTTCATTTCATTTAAATAAATATGCACCATTTCAAATAAAATTACATTTACGTAGCCCATGCACATATAGTACACATAACTGTATAAAAAATAACCAATGTTGTCTCTTTTCATACAGTCAGGCATTAGCATGATAATGATATACCAGCCGCATTAATCGGCTCCCCCTGTTAGACTGTCATTTGGTCATTGACACAGAAAACATTATTTTCGTCCATCAACACCCCATATGTTGGCCTTTATACCTGACCAGTGTGTAGGTATAGAGTGCTCATGTCCTTAGCAGCATCATGCATCCTGTTGTCCATGTTCATGTTCCCATGAGGCATTGGGTGAGAGGAAGCAGAGAGACAGTCAGGCATGACCATAATAGGACAACATAGTAATAGGCATGGCAGAGATGGGATTTTAATTCACAGAATATATTATTGGTTTAATTCATAATATAGAATATCATCTATAGAGATTGAGAGAGTGATATACTGAACTGATTTTAAATACGACCACAATTAAAGGCTTTTTAGTAATAATGGTGTAAATGGTCCACAATAATGGTGGGGAAAATAATAGATAAGGAAATGGGACAGATATGTCCCAAAAAATGTATATATGTAGATAGGCATATACACATATACTTGCTCATGATTATTTAGATGCCAACGTTGTTGCATACAGTAGGCCACCTGCCATTGTCTCTGGATGTGGCCTTTCAACTCCACAAATTGTAGCCCCATTACAGTGTTGCCATCTAGTGGTCAAAAGGATGGCATGCATCTTTATAGGATGACCATTTTGCAGTAGGCCGGGCCTACCCACGGGCACGCAAATACAATCGCTGATCTGGCATGGACGTGTATTTCTTTGGAACTGAGTAAACAACTGCATTTAAAACCTTCGTTTTTAAGATTGCTACATTTCTGAAACGAAACGAAGAGTTTAATGCACCAATTTAAGTTTAATGTCACTGCTACAGTGTAGTTAAGCCCTTCCTGCTGGAGCCGTAAGTAGCCTAAATTGATATTTTCCTGACCCACTCAGTCTCAATTGAGAAGTGTATGGTGTCAATGAGGCTATGGTTATATTGTAGCCTAATGCAACTGTACACAACACAATACATTTTTAAGCAAGATGAATGTGGACATTGGGCTGCAGTTTTGCTCGTTTGCTTGAATACTTCATGCCCTTCATTGGCCGCCCTATCTTTATGATGATAAAAGAAGCTTAGCCTAGGCTATTCTTTACAGTAAAGCAATGTTTATTATAGTCATTTGAAATACATTGTAATTGAGTCACTTGCACAATCCAGGCAAATATCTGGCAACCCAAGCAAGGGGGTGTGTTTGTTTACACTTCTTGTTACGCGCCATGCGAGACTGCCGCGTGATGACGTACTCAAGGCGAAATCCGGTGGAACTCGGAAGGGAGGCAGCTGTCGTGGATTCGAATTTACTCAATAAAAATGCTTATTCAGGTGAGATAACAGTGAATCTTTCTAATCTGGCTTTGAAACATCTACATCCAACTCACCGAAGATGCTAAAACTATATAGACGCTATGGTGTGCATAAACTAACCGGGCGCGCCTTTCCAGCGAGGTGCTGCAAAGCTAGCTTGCAAGCTAAGCTATTTGCTGTAATTTGCTGTAACGTTAATATCCGTCTTGGGGGATCTCTCACTTTATCTAACAGTGTTTTGCATCGATTCATAGTGGTCTTCTCTCGGCCTTCAAATTGTTTTTGACGCTTTAATGAACGGATAATGTAACATCTGTTTCATTGGTAGCAAATGTAATTTACATAATGATGTGACATGAAGTCACAACCTCACATCTAGTTTAACCATTATACCAGGAACATGAGCTTCATTTCTGTCTTAGAACACAATGCATTTCTTTAACTTATTCATTTAACTATATTTATATATCAATATAAACTATATTAAAATGTATTGAATAATTTAACTAGAAGCTTCAGCTTGGTGAAAAACAACGATTGACATCATACAATGAAGGCCAGATTAAGTTTATATAGGTGGAAACCATTATAAATTCACTCATTCACATTTGGCTGGTAACATACTTATTGTGTATATTGAACTTTAGATTGTTGCTAACTGGGGTCCCTTCACAATGCACCTTTTACAAACTGTCCTATGATTATTATTATTTTTTTTTTTAAAGTACATGTGCTTGTATTGTTTTGCAGCCATTGTAGAATCTACTAGCTATGGAATCTGACAAAAATGCTTTCCGCGTGGAGTTCCCCGACTTCTCGTGCTCCATTCTGCAGAAGCTCAACCAGCAGCGCCAGAGGGGCCAGCTGTGTGACATCATTGTGAGCATCGGGGGCCACCAGTACCGGGCACACCGCGCTGTGCTGGCGGCCAGCTCGCCGTATTTCTGCGACCAGGTCCTGCTCAAAAACAGCGCACGGGTGGTGCTGCCGGAGGTGATGAACCCGTGGGTGTTTGAGGGGTTGCTGCAGTCGTGCTACACTGGTTCTCTGACCCTGCCCTCGTGTGAGGTGGTGGCCTTCCTCACGGCCGCCAGCTTCCTGCAGATGTGGCATGTGGTGGATAAGTGCACCGAGCTGTTGGAGGGGAACACATCACGTTCACACAAAACCCCGTCGGGAGTAGGGTGTCGGGGCAGCAGCCGAGCCGAACAGCATCCATCCCCCGACGGTGAGAGTTACCATGGTGACCGAGGCGAAGAAGCTTTCTCAGACGGCACGGGGGTTGGAGGGAGTGAGGGATTTGGCAGGATGACTAGCTGCAGAGGATCGTCCGACTTTGAGCAGCTGCTGGATGAGAGCTTTTCACCACATGCGCTGGAGCTTGGAGCGCCCCCTAGTGGAAACGGCTCCTCGCCGCCTGACCGGGCTGAGTCGGCCAGCGAGAATGGAGACCCTGAGGCTGAGCTCCCCAGGTCCAGGCCTGTCTATGTTCCGCCGAGCATCATGGGACATAGGAAGTGGACGCAGGTGAAAACAGAGAGGCCATGCCGCGACGACTGCAATAGCCAGTTCACTGCTGAGACGGCCAGCACAGACTCAGAGCAGCTGGGCCTGCCTCCTCACCAAGGAACCTCCTCCATGCACTCCACAGAGGACAGTGTGGACGAGAAGTTGGTCAGCGAGCTGGAGGAGAGCCTGGATTGTGACCCCCTGGACTTCTATGGCACCTCCATGGACCGCTTCCCCAACGACAAAGATGAGAGTTCGCCCAGCATGTCGAAGAACAGCCCTCTGGAACTGGGCCCAGGAAGAACAGGCGGCGATGACGACGATGATGAGGATGGGATGGATGGCACCCAGGACGAGACGTCCAACTCTGGTTTCGGATCAGGTGTCTATAAGCTCTACCCGTGCCAGTGCGGCAAGAGCTTCACGCACAAGAGCCAGCGCGACCGGCACATGAGCATGCACATGGGCCTCCGGCCGTATGGCTGTGCAGTGTGTGGCAAGAGCTTCAAGATGAAGCATCACCTTGTGGGCCACATGAAGATCCACACGGGCATCAAGCCGTACGAGTGCAGCCTTTGCTCCAAGCGCTTCATGTGGAGGGACAGCTTCAACCGCCACACTGCCTCCTGCAGAAGGGCTCACCAGGCCAAGCGGTCTGCAACAGAGCAGAGCATCTGTTGATCCCAGGCCGAACACAGGAGTCTTAAGTTGGGTGGTGCTGGGTAAGTTGTGTGGTGCAGATTCAGGGACAAAGTGACTTTGTTCAGGACCATACTCTCTGAATGTTGGTGCCATCCTTGTCAAGACCTTAAAGTGTTTATGTCAATTTGATTTGTCAAAAGGCTATCAGTGATTTCATTTGGACGTTTTTTAAGGCTTTTGGCAGTGTTCAGGTTTTTGTTTCCCCAGGGTATAAACTGACTGTCAAACCTGGGGCCTGTACTATGACGCATAGTGCCCAGGGTGTCTTTCTG
Organism: Alosa sapidissima; assembly: GCF_018492685.1. Taxonomy (NCBI): domain Eukaryota; kingdom Metazoa; phylum Chordata; class Actinopteri; order Clupeiformes; family Clupeidae; genus Alosa; species Alosa sapidissima. Next base: position 30,653,053 of record NC_055969.1, read on the forward strand.
TTAGCTGGTAAAAGGGGTGGTGTTGGACTTCGTTGGCACTAGTCGCAAATAAAGCCGCCCATTTCACTTCACAGGAACAAACTAAAATACTTGCTTGAAATATGAGTTTATGAATTGAAATCAATAGTTGGCAAATGGGATGCTTAGATGTATTCTTTTCATGTGTAAACCATTATTAGCGTTATTCTAAAATGCTCCCAGCCCTCCCAAGAGACCCTCCAACTATATGCGCACTGAGATCATCTGGAATGGTTATACTATTTTCCAAGAGAATTGATTGGTTGGTACGGTATCTTGTACATTTTTTTTTCCAGAGTAGGTTAGGAGTTCAGCGTAAGTTACCATGGTGATTTACTTGGGGTTTAAAGGTACATGTGTTTGTACCGAACTGTTTAGGTACAAGACGTTAGGTGAAATACAGATGTGCACTGTATACCAATGCAGTCTTTAACGGTAATCAAAAGTAGGCTTTTTTGCTTGCGAACCATGTTTCAAATTTAAGTTCCCACACAAACATATTAAGTTGTGGACCTAGGGCTGGGCGATATGGCCATTTTTTCACATTAAACCTGATCTAGGATTTTAATGGATTTTTTCCCCTCCTACAAACTAGAAATGACAAAAAATTGTTCAAAACAAGTCATGACTATCATGGGGCTGTAGTGCAGACCTACTCTGGCATTACCAGTATCATTAGATTATACATTGTGCAGTAGGCCTAAGTCTCTATAGATGCTTATGGATGACCCCAATAATGAGCTCCATCACTTTTGGCATCAGATCCTGCTTATATTTGCTGCCCATCAGCAGCTTGATAAAGTTTAGAAACATTGGAGAAAATCGATTTTCATAAAAACAAATCGATTTGAATAAAGAAACTAATTTTCAGATTTAAAATTGATTTTTTTGCCCAGCCCTAGGTGGACCATTTGTCAGTTTAGTCAATTAAGGTTAAAACCCATTTGATACCTTTTCAAAATAATATTCCTGTTGCACATCAGCAATATTGTCAGTGAATTTTAGGTTAGCAGTACCTAAAGGCTTATTGTACAGGAAATGAATCAAACTTTGACTTCAAAACCAATGGACACACCGAACCATAATTTATGTGTACCGTTACACCCCTATGATTAACCCTTGTTAAAATAGAGCCACCAATATGCCACTGAAACCTTAAGTCACCTCGCTAACCCCAAGATCCTGCTTCGAAGTACAGGCCTCAGGTGCTGGCAAAACAAAATTGCCTTGGGGAATCGGGAGATACTGGGAATACATGTATTCGGCCAGCTAATGTGCCCCCCAGTACATTTCAATGCATAAAATTACTGTGAAAAAAAAGTAAGTGCTTTCATTTTGATGCTGACATACCTTATTCACTCACGGTCATGTTGCATTTTAGCGAGGCACCATTTTGCTTGTGAATACCATTGGCGTTTACTTAAGCAGTGGTATTTATTTCATCACTCTCTGGTACAATAGATACTCCATTTTTTAAACAATGTTCTTTATTTCCGTCCTAGATGCCACTTCCCACTGATGCGTAATACCTCAGTTTGTGTAAGCCAGCAAACAGAGTATGATAAAACAGTACAATACAGAAACAGTTAAAGCACCTCACACTCAAATGTCAGTGGAAGACAGTAGAGAGATACTGCCTTACTTTCATTTCAATGACTCAGTACTATGAATCACTTCTGGTTCATAGGCTTCAGAGAGAGTCTGAATTTTCTAAATGATCTGCTGTTAGGAATTATTGACATGTAATGAACAAAAAACCTCATTCACAATTAAACCTCATTGGTTGCTTTGGGGTATGTAGATGTACAGATTTCTGCCTATATCCAAATGTAAGAAGTAAAACAAAGGCAAAGTGTATTTATGTAGAGTTAGTATATTGAGAGTCTGATCATTTAGATCAAATAAAAACGGGTAGTTTGTGTATGTGTGGGGGGGTTCCATTGAAATAAGGTTACTGTCATATGGATAACTTTTATATTAACATCTGTATTTCTATTCTCCTGTCTCTGTAGTTTTTTAAAGAAATTATTTGGTTTCTATCTTTGCTTCTTGAAATGTCTTCAAATGATGTTGAAATCAACAGGTAATTTCAGTGTGGGATCATAAAGTTCTCATTGATCCTGGTAGATCATCAGTGCCTGGGAGCTTGGAAGACACTGTTGAGACTTTAATTCAACGTGTATAGCCTACTTGTCACATTTGATCCTGACTTATTTTGATTATTTGATTACTTGATTATTTTTTCTGATAAAAAGTTTAAAATTGTGAAATAATGAGATTTGTGTAACCTGAATTGTGTCTTTAATTTGCCTTTTTGCAGGTCATTAGTGATTTTTATGTAGAGTGAAGGACAATCATTCAGGATTTTAATGGTTAAAATAATAATAATAAAAAAAAAACCTCTGTCTATGCGAATCCAACCCTTGGGACAAGAACATAACACACTGATGTAAAAGAGCTAGAAGAAAGTCAGTAGGTGTTGTGTGTCCTTTAAGAACCCTTTACTACTAATTCAATGTTTAAATTTGATGTGACCATATTTATAAAAGTTATGTCTAAATTAAGTGATCCAAGACAATCAGTACTTCTAATATATATTTCTGAAATGTTTATTTAACCATGGCTTGTCTAACGGAGTTATTGCTGATAAGAAAATCAATCGTCTTTTCTTCGTAAAAGTTATTAATTACTCTTTCTGACAAATTTCAACATTTCAGAAAATCTAATTGAAAATAAGTTCTAATCCATAAAAATCTTACTTGGGATATGTATTTACCGCCAAATGAAAACTACCTCAAGAGGACATCTCCTTTTGGTTCCTTGTCTTAATTTTTGTGTACTTTTTTCTTTTTAAAAAGAATTCCCAATGTGTTTTATGATTTTTTTTTTCTTCTTATAGAAGAACATAAAAGTTTTGTACAGATGGGTTCAGCAATAAATATTGTCTTTTTCTTTAGAAATGTGTATTTGTGTGTGTTTGGTAATGAAGATGACACCTTTTAGGATAACGAAACAATGATCACCTTCTAAAATATTAGTTTTTTAACATCTCATTCCTATGGTGATACAGCTTACAGACTTATGGGTTTGTCACATTTTGATGTAGGGCTCCATGATTCTGTCAAGTTTTGGCATGAACTATTTGAGGAGAAACCTGTATCAAAAAGCTTCATCTAGTTTAATTATGAAACTAGCGAGAGTTAAGTCACAGGTGGGGTCAGCAGGATTTTGGTAAGTCTGAATGGCAATACCCAAAACCATAGATCCCCAGCTAGGCAGATGTGCTTAAGATACAGAGAGTGAACCAAACACCGAAGATGCACGTGGGTATACTGTATAACATTTCATTCTGTGAGATTTGGGGGAATATGTTTAGTCATTCATGTCATTTGCGTGTCACCAAGCAGGGATAAATAAGCAAATCAGATCATTTGACTGAGAGAATTCCACTCTGGCCCTTTGCATTTGATGAGTCTGTAACTTGTGAAATCAGCGAGTGTCACTACATTGGTTTATGTATTCACACAGACTTTATTTCATCACGTAGCCAAGACTGGAAAAGCACCTGCGCATGAAAGTGCAAAATTTGCCAAGGCCCAGTGTGTTGATTGGCTTTTACATTCTGGAAAGGCGGAGTCTCACAGGCTATGAAGCTAGCAAATGATTAGGCAATGTACCACTCTGTCAAATTCAAAGAACATACCTGACACTTCCTGTGCGATTTTGTGTACGAGGTATTTGTGTTTTTCCTAGCCATTTTGTTTGTTTCAGTTGGTGCTAAATATATTTTGGACGCCGAATGTTAAATTTCGCAGTAGGCTATGCCTCCCAGTGGAGATGAAATGAGCTTTGTGGTAAATGTGACGGATTTCATATTTCTGGAGTAGTCCAAATCGTTGGTCACGCCTCGTGGAAGGCTGGGTTACCGTAGCTTTCGTAATGGTAAGCAAAATCTACCATATTTCCTGTTAAATGGTTATGTTTTGTTGTTTAGCATGCAGACGTTTGGCGTAGTCTACTTCACTGAACATCACGCTGTTTCAAGTGCTTGCTCACGTCACGTCAAGGGCTTGACATAGGGTTGCCCGAAAGTGGTATAGTGTAACGCGAAGGGTGGATAGCTTCCATGGAATAGACTTCACACCACGTAAATCCAACACAACCAATAAAACTATGCATGTAAGTGGTTTAAATGTTTCACATAACAAATGTCATATCCTCCCCAAAACAAGTAAACTGCACCATCGGCAATGCGACGGTAGAGATTGGAGTTGTCGTTAGGCACACATTTTGGAATGAAGCGGTCCGTATGCTGTAGCCTATTATATCGACCCAAAACACAAACAGAATTGTCAGTTAATGCTACCATTTTAAAATCCCCAATATCGGTGAATGCCAGGTGGTGTCTTCAAGGAGTAGTTTTGATTGCAACACCTTTTACTGACAATCCCAAAATGAAACCGACCATCATGATGGCATCTGGAATCTTTAGCACAAATGATTTCTGCATTCTTCTGTTCGATAGGCCTACTGACACAGGTCGTGGTCTTGACTCTACAGCCTACATGCTACTGTCATGTGCGTGCCCCGTCATTAACCTCTCGGTTTGACTTGCAGTAGTTGCCTTGTAGGCTATCTGTGATCATCTGGCGAATGCTCTTACAAGAAGACAACATTGTCTGATCTGTTTTGGTTGGCCTCCAGTGTGGTTATGCCTCTATTCGGCAGATGGCATATTTGGTAGTCAATATAGGCCTATAGCCTATATGCAAATCTATACACATGCAGACGCCAACGCTAAAACACAGGTGACAAATTATAGTCAGGACAGGATAGGGTCATGGTCACAAAAGCATCAATCAAAAAATTGATTGATGCTCAATCAATCCACAGTGGACACGGAGTTGGCTAGCTCTGTACAGACTATGTGGAGGTACCTATAGTCAAATCTTCCTTACTGGCAAAAATACAAGAAAGACAGTGCAACATACTGCCTCTTGTTAAAATGAGATGTTGTGAACTAATACCATGGTCAGGCCATGGCTGCCATGTGGGTAGATGTGCATCACTAAATGTGAGTGCAGAGAATTTTATCAGATGTGCTCATTGTGTGAGCATCTTCTGGCTGTTTCTGTTTCTGTAGGTGAGAACAATTTATCATGGTGCCACAACAGCCCAGGATTCTGAAAAGCCTAATTGGGAATTGAATGGGTACCGTGGCCTGTTTCTGTGAAGCCTCTCTAAAGTAATGACCCTTTCAAACTGGACATGGTTTATGATAAAAGAAGTGGCAATTGACATTTGTAAAATTGCTATAGCAGTTATGAATTAAAGTTACAGATTTGCAACTCACAGTTCATGATTCATCAGGGATAGATTAAGGTAACTCCTGAATGTCTAACTTTTCATGAATTCATAGGCCTAAAGAAATTTCTGGTTCTAATTGGAAAATCTAATGTGAGTTTTTTTTTCCACATGCTTGTTCAGCCTTTGGTCACTCTAGCAAGTGCCCATTTGTCTTCTGATTTATGTTGTCATTCATGATGTAGCCTAGGCGTTGTGGTATTAGGTACTAGGTATTCAGAAACCCACGTGAATAGGTGGGTTACCACACATTTCAGCATTACATTCTTCTGTCATTTAAATTATTCCGGTCTTACCCACATCTCCTCAGGGCAGGTTTCCTAGAGTGTTATCTCCTAGGGCTTTCTCTATAGCAGATACTTGGTCACCGGAAATACCTTTGGGTACTACGAGTTTGGTCACTTCAGAGCCACCTTGACTGCTGAAACACCTGAAACTGATGAGTTGCACAACCAAATTTCACACTGTAGTGACTAATGTTGATAACCTCATGAGTGGTGGTAACTGTCACATTCTGACATCTAGTGCTTTTCCCCTGTAGACTTCTGACGTGCTGATGGTCTGCAGTGATGATAAGACGTTTTTCTAAAAAGCTAAAGCATTTGCTAAAGCAGTGACCACAGCAGCACAGCAAGCAAATGTAGACTCATGGTTTGCTGATAAGCTTTTAAACAAGCCGTTAGAACCCATTAACTTGCCGCTTAGTAAACTGTGTAGAGAAAATAGATAGGTTTTCTAAAATGCTCCATGGCAGGTCCAAACTCCCCTTTTCACTTGGCTGCATCCAGATCTCAGAGGACTGATGTTTGGCTTTTATGATGGATAATCTGTTGGGTGTAGACACTCACCCCTACCACCTCAAGGCTTTCTCTTCTGTAACAGACCCGTCGTGTGTGTGTGTGTGTGTGTGTGTGTGTGTGTGTGTGCGTGTGTGTGTGTGTGTGTGTGTAATTCTGGCCATCAGTGGTGTCATTCCTCATTGCTGCTTGCTGGCAGACTTTTTGATGCACAAGGATCTCTGCTTTCAGCAGTGATTTCACCTCCTGACATGACACTCCACTGCTCAGGTAAAACACAAGCTATGCTAGCTGAAAGACTAGTCTAACTTTACCTAGATATTTGGATGAATAAAAACGAAATCTTTAGCTATTGCGATGTTGTGTATTTTGAAAGACCTCCTGATGTATTTCACCAAGTTGCACCTAACTAGTGAGACCTATGAAGTTGGCACACAGAAACTTTGTTGATCAGCTTAAATGCAATCGTGCCATTTCTGTACGTGAAATCCTCCACCATGCCATTAACGTTCACTCCTCCCGGAGGATTAGCCCCAAGCATTGAGGTAAATTTGGCTCACTCTTATGGTACTCAGTGGTCCTCTTTTAGATACGATTGTCCTAATCCTATTTTTCTTTGCTTCCTTGCTTTCTCAGCTTGGATAGTTGATTATATAGACAAAACCATTTTGACAAAAACATTTAGCATTTTGCATAGGCATGTGAAGAACTTCAGAGTGGTTTCAGAGATTTTTGTTGTAGCGATTACTATGACTGTTGGAGTGAGGGGAGAGTTTGGTTTGGCTTTTGCAAATGAATGGTGTTGCTTTATTCCACTCTGGTAGCTTTTTCTTACCCGAATCTTATCAGTAGACCTAAAGACCCAGATGACAAAGCTAAATATATTTAGGCAGCCTACAATATCTTCCTTGGTTTTTGTTTATTTGAATTACTTTTATAGAATTTCTATGTATTTTTCTTTTTAAAATACAGTATATTTTTTGTTGCTTCTGTGACATGAATTTTCATATCTCTTTCAGATTGTTCTAAGCAGTGTGCAGAAAATCAAACTCTTTATCAAAATGGAAGGTTTTATATGAGGTCAATGAATGCAGGCCTCTTGAATCGTGTCATCCTATCATTGGAGCTTTTTAATGCCATGATTTGTTTAGGTTTTCTGACTGGAGACTGATATTTATAGCTGTTGCAGCCATCAGCTCAAAGGTGAGCAGGCTCAAATGATGGCGCCCCAAAAGGCCATGTGGCTTAAGAAAATAAACAGCAACAGCCTTCCGCCATGATGGGGGGCATGGAAGGACATGAAACCTTAGATTGTGACCCAGATACAAAGATTGTCTGTGGCAGCCGCTGAAATGCGTGCCAGCCACTGAAGTGTGTGTGTGTGTGTGTGTGTTGTGCACTACAGCAGTGGTGTCATATCCCCATTCATTTCCTTCTTGTTGTTTGTGGCCCATCATTAGCAATTGATGTACAGTACAGTTTCAAAGCACATAGCAAGATTGTTTTTCTCTACAGCAATTAGACATGTATTTTGTGCATACTGTATGGTGTATTGAAACTCTAAGTAATATCATGGATCTGAGAGGGGGAGCGATGGGATCTTGTTCATAGGAAAGCCTGGCGCGAGGCTCACCAGCTGTCACCGTCACACTCTTGGAGCATTTGAGTTAGTCACAGTGAGGATATCGACCATTCTGAGAGGAATATCTGCAAGCTTATGCCCCATTCCCTCTTTAAACATCCCAAGTTTGTCCTTTTCTGTATTTTGTCTGTAATGACTTCTCAAATATCTGTTTCTTTTCAACAAAATGACCAAGGATATGAGTGAATCATTCTGCCACGTTCCATTGAAAGTCTTGTCTTCCAAGAGCAGTCTTGGAGGCTACCCAGTAATTCACAAATGCTACCATTTGGTCTGAGATTGGAAGTGGCAAACTGCTGCCATGACAACATGCTCAGAAGTAAGGGCTGTTGGGGAGGGAAGAAGGCGGGCCTGCTGTGGTGTATTCAGCAGGCTGTCTGTTTAGTCTCAGTGCTATTTGTTCTGTTGTAGTCTTATTTAGACAGACAGGCTTGATTTGCGATCAGATCGCCTGTGATACGCCATTTGATTCTGTTCGTCTGAGTTGTGTGCCGCTTTTGGTTGCAGTTTCATGTGCTGTACATTGCCACTTTCTATATACAGCTGTTTTTGTAGCCTTCTAATGCATTTCAGATTATTAGCATGCGTCTAATTGCATGAAGTAGAATATCCTCTCACACTTCATTTGTTTTTAAATTGAGATCAACTGACCCCTTTCACTTAGTGGACTGTGCATGCTTGGTGTCGTGGAGTTGTTTGCCTCCCCCTTGTCCATTCATTTTGTATGTATCGGCTCGGGACATCTTGGCGGCCATTATCCCTCATGACGTTTGTGTAATGCAATCAATAGTATTTTTGCTGGTAAATAAAATCCATAAATAAATAGAATGCATAAACAGCGTAAAATGATTAAAGACTCTTTTAAGTACAGTGTGAAGATGGAATGGTTGCACTAGCAGCCTCTGAGGAGTAATTCCCATTGTTGGAGAGTAGCAGGAGGACTGGGGAATACTGAGGGATGTGGATCGAGGTGGCTTATTTTAGGCTGTGTTCCACTTTCCTGCAGTTTAGGGTCCTAGTTTGCTCTACTGGTCAGGGTGTGCTCTTATAAGTGGGTCATCTAGAAAAGGGAGGACTTATTGTTTTTTTCCTATTATGATTTTGATGTTGGTACATCCCAGCTGTACAGTATCAGTAGGTCTGCATTACATCAGATTTCTGAGGCATGTTGTACTGGTCATACACTGTGTAACTACCCTCTGGCACTTTCTTATTTCAAACCTCTCTGTTTGAGGATCATTTAGTATTTTTATTATATTTCTGTAATCTAATGTAAAATGTACCTTTCCCTTCATAGCAGAAATCAGTACTTTTGTTGAATTATTATTTCCTGTGAGCTGTTTCTTTCTTTCTTTCTTTCTTTCTTTCTTTCTTTCTTTCATCTCTTTCTCTCTCTCTCTCTCTCTCTCTCTCTCTCTCTCTTGCACACACATCACCATCAGCCATTGATTGATAGTGATTTTCATACAATGTCTTTAGTTCATGAATCCTTATGAGAGCGCTCATGTCTTCCCTAAATGTGTTTCAATTAATTTTCTTTTGACATGTGCATGCAATACTCCTGCAAGCAGGGCAGTGAAGCACTATCTGAAGGGTCATTACAGAATACAAACAAGGCAGATGTGAACGTCCAGGACATGCTGTTGTCAGGTTAGGCTTTGTTGTCATTTTGAAGAGGGCAATGTGTTCCCTTTAGACTGACTGCAGCATAACATAATGGTTTGCTTATTTAAGTTGGATCAGGTTAACGCCTTTTTGATATACCAAACCCAGGGCATCTGAGGACTGCAAATCCAGTTGACTCCGTCCACAGCTCCATAGAAAAGGAGGAGGCTGCCTCGTCACTGCTGCTCAGCACTATGGCTAAGCCCAGACGTGTGTGTGATGGAGTCGGGAATATATAATGCAGAGGGATCCGTGGCTTGTCAGGGTAAAGTAGGGCACAGTCAATCATGACTAGAGACCAAAAGAAATGCCTTACCAGTGGTGCATGGTAGGGTCTTAGGGCAGCCTGTGTTGGAGGGATGTTAGAGCAGCGTTCATATTCTAAACTTCAGAATCAGCTCGTTGTTGACATGGATAGATAGATAGATACTTTATTGATCCCCAGGGGAAATTCAAGGACATCTGGCACTACTGTGTATAAGCTGTACTGCTTTTAGTGTTGATCTACATTATATGATGTGGGTTTCATGTCTTTGTCACACAGTTCAAGTCAGTCAAGTTGTTTTTTTTTTCAAAAAGTCTATTGGAAGTGTTTTGCACTGTAATTTCCCAACTATTAGCCGCGGCTAATGAGTTGCAAAAAACTATGAGCTATGAGGCTAATACACGGAGGCAGTTAAAATATGGTATTAATAGGGTTTTGTTTTTTAACTTACATAAAACACCGTCCTGCGGTTTATACACAATGCGGCTAATACACAGGAAATTACTGCAATGTGCCATTTTCAAATTTAAAAATTTAATCATCAGTAAGAGGTGCGGCCATAATCAGTCAGATGTCCATTGTGCAACCATGAAGTGAGCATCATACAATGAAAGCGATATTTTTTTGTGGGTTTTTCCTCAACCTACATGGTGACAGTTACAGAAAAGTGTACTATAATATAGTTCACTTTTTCAACAGAAGAGGGCATCATAGGACTATACAAAGCCTTGGTTTGTACTGATCACTCTAGGTGCAGTCCTGAGAGAACTCTGGACCTGTGCAATGCTCTGTGCTCTACAGGGTTCCCATGGGTCATGGGATATCATGGAATTTTGATAAAGTCTATTCCAGACATGGAAAGTCAGGGAATTTTATCATATTTGAAGCAAAGTCAAGGAATATCAGTGAATTTTTTAGCCTAACTTTGTTTATTCAATGCCCATTTATTCATCTTACAATCCAAAAAGCGTCAGATTCTTGAACGCTACATGGCTGCTCTGAAATCTTTGGTCAGTATATTGTACCATTCTTTATAGGTCATGGAAATCCAGGTTTTTTGTCAGGGCCTGGCACTAAGATTTTTGGTTAATTATTTACCAATAAAGCGACAACGAAGCCCACAACATATATTTTTAACACTGTCATATGTTTCTGTGGAGTTGATCATCACTAAGATGGAGTCCTATCACTGGTTCAAATTAAAGCTATTTTTGCTGTGAACTGCATCAATTTTTCCAGTAGCTGAGTCACTTCATATGGGAGACACCTCATTGTTTTTTGTCCTTCGTGTGGCCCTGTAGCAACACCTCCCGCTGTCCTGCACAGCTGTTGTAATCAACAGAACCCTTTTCCAACAGACCTGCTGTGAAGCCTAATTAGGCAGTGACACTGCACGCTCAGGGCTCGCATGAGCAATGACTGCTGTACATGAAAAATCCCATAGTTACCGGTGCAAGTTTCAGTTTGACAAAACATATATGGAATATTACTGTTTTTTTTTTTTTTTTTTTTTAATTGTGACATGTACATGATTCTGCTGTTGCCTGGGTACCATACAGTACACAATCATGCTACACAAGCGGCAAAGTCCCTGCTGAGCGTTGCTGGAGCATTACGCTATGTTACCACCACTACCATCATTACACAGTTGGCACCATGGCCTAACTGCTCTGTTTGAAGTCTCCACTGAGTGATGTCACCCAACAGTACTATGCACACTTCATGTTAAGTTCCTAGCATAAAATGGCATATTCCAAAGCACGTTCCAAACTCAACATTTTAAAATGAACCTGTGGTTTTAACAGTTTACCTCCCCTGTTTCCACATTTGTAAAACACACACACATCATAATAGCATGTTAATTGATGAAATGTGCAAGTCTGACAAAACATTTACAGTACATTTTGAATAGCATGGCTGATTTTTTTTCTTTCAGTCAGCCAGACTTTATTACATTCAGTATCACACCAAATCAGTATGTAAGAATTTCCCTTACCTTGACTTCCCCCAGTATCTGGATTTCCCTTCAGAGGAAATCTGATTTTTTTTGTTCTGAGAGAAAGAGAGGGGGGGGGGGGGGACAGAAGAATTGGATGGTTTATATTTCCAGGCTGGAGTGAAGCCATTCCATAAAACATTAATGTCTGCAAGCTTGGTATGTGTGCGCATTTCCATTGTAAAAGTCACATACTTTCCGATGTGTTGTGCTCTTTCCTGGTCTGGCGGTCTGTCTGCTGGTCAGTCAGGTATGCCATGTCCTGCTCCTCTTTCCAGGGTCAAGACAAAGTATGCCCTGCCAAGTCTTACCACTTTCTTTTTCTCATTTAGAAGATGAACTCCTGCCCATTCATCTGTAGTGTGGTTTAGTCAAGGTGTACTGTACACTGTATCCATCTTATACACTGCAATGCCTAGATGAGGTGTGGATGTAGAGATGTCACTGGTCTGGATACCTCTAACCCTATGTTCTAACCCATATGTTCTGATGATGTGGTTCTTGTGTAGTATCATGTGTTGTGAGACAGTCCGCTCGATAACGGTGCAACTCTTCCTCTCTCTCTCTCTCTCTCTCTCTCTTCCCCTCTCTCTCTCTCTCTCTATCTCTCTCCAGGCATGGCTGATCGGTCATATATGAGGCCCACCTGAGGGCCGCCATTGCCCTCTTGCACACCCCTCCCGCCTGGCCTCCCCGCCAGCATGTACCGGAGGGACGGCCTGTCGGATGGAGCCAGCATCACCTCTGCCACCTCGGAGGTACAGCGCCACCTACTGTTGCCCCTTTAGGAACCACACAGTGGTTTAGGATAGCAGCCAACTGTTTATCATGGACAATCACCCTGATACACTTGAGGAGCCTCTGCATCACCCTGATACACTTGAGGAGCCTCTGCATGTTAGATTCAATTGTGTTGGTCGAGGGTTCCAACTTAAGTTTGGTAATTGCTAAGGAGTAGGTCTGGGCAGCCCTGTGTTATCCCCTTGGTCTTGTTCCACCTGGTCAGAGACACAACACAAAATCACTCCAAGGCAGAAGGAACTGTTGTGGAAACTGATGTTATGCAACACAACTCAGAAATGAACACTGCTCCCAAGCCCTTCCTGTCAGTGCTGCACTAACTCGGGACTCTCGACTCTGAGAATGTTGTGCTTGGTAGTCTGGCCAGCTTTATGTAATGGCTAGTGGCTATATCTATTTGGAAATGATCAGAGGCTTTCAACCATCATCTTGTATTGAAGAATTCATGTCTACAGTCCAGTGGGAGATCAACCCTTTGGCCTCTGCTCTTGCTGCAGTGCAATTTTCTTTCTAGCACTTTAGTGTAGCTCCAGTGCACTTAAATGCCCTCTCCTTTTGGCTTCCTTTCCCATTGCTTGTTTCCATCTCCTTTCTAATCATTTTTTTTTTGACTGGGGTGTCTTAGAGCCTCCCAACGGTTGCTTGCGTGATGCAATGCAACTGTTTCCACTTAGTGATGGGGAATGATTACAGATCACAACCATGTATTGTATTGCTCTGGACTTGAGATGAAATTGTGTGTGTGTGTGTGTGTGTGTGTGTGTGTTGCACACCCTGTGTACACCCTGTGCCTGTCGATGCACTAGCTGCAGATTGAATTCATCTGCCCTTTTTCTACTTTTGTTATTGCAGTTTCTGTAACAGTGTGTGACGGGTCAGACTGTGCCTGTGGTGAACTGGCCCCTCCCAATGGCCAGCGGTTAGGTGAAAATAAATAGTATGTTTATACCGCCTCTATTATGACAGTAGTTTTGTTAGTTGATAAAATGGTATAGAATTGTCACTGAGGCAAAACTCATTCGGAAGGTTGATTGAAAACCAAGCCCTGTCGTGGCTATACTATCGTCTTCCAAGAGGATACCCAGTATATGTTGTTCCACATCCCTTGCACGTGTACATGTCTTTTCCTCTGACTCAAGGATTTAAGTTAATTTGGAACTTGGACTCTGATGTCTTGGCCATATACGCACTCCTTGCTGAGGGGATCCGCATTGTCTGGTTCAGTTCAGTGGCCTTAGGGAGAAGTCTCTGTTCCAACACATTTCCTTTGGCTCTGTGAAGAGAGAAAACAGACAAGTGTCCCGGAGTTGGACCGGATTAGTTCTGCTACCCCCGTGTGGCTCCCCAATCACGCTCTGAAGGCTGCCAGAGGCCCGGGCCGTTACTGTTGTTGCAGGAGATGATTTGAGTCAGTAGCAAGGTTCTCAGGTGTGATTAAGTGTGCGTTTGTTTGTTGTTTTTGTTGTTGTATTCTTGTTGTCGCTGGTCGCTCTCCATGGTTCTGACTCGGAATCTTCATTACCTGTGGCTGGCGAGAAGACACAGATTTGATGTTGCCCATCTCAAGTGGAGATCACAGAGGCAGCCCTGAAGGGAACTGCCCAATAGAATATGTGGCAGTTTACGAAATGAACAGCCAATCTGCTACGGCCTGGTTACAGTCGCAGTTGGTGTGACTCGAATCTCTGAACATTTGATTAAATATTTGATAAGAGAGAGTTGGATCTAATAGGTTGTAGTCTCACTTGCCCTCTATCTCAGTCTGCGTATAATTTGAACCAGGAGGCTTCCTTCCCTCAGCAGATACTTTGATGAGTAATACTGTATGTCTAGACACCGTTTGTGTCTGCTCAGTGGGGGATCAAGTGTACTGCTGAATTTATGCTAAATTTGTGCATTGCAGCTAAAATTTTTATTGCAGCTTAAGTAAGTAAATAAATAAATAAAGGAAGGCTGGTAGGAAGGAGGAACTGTCAGTTTACTAGTTACACAAACGCCATTAGATGGTAAACAGTAGCCGAATGCTAAATTTGTCACCATATGCAGTCCAGCAACCTTAACTCTGCTAGCAGTATGCCACTTTAAATGGTGCTATCCTTTTTCTATATACTGTAGCTATACTGTATATATAGCTTACATAGGGGAAATTCTTAATTAAGGGTCTAGTAAGGGCAGAATGAGGTCTTGCAGAATAAGGTATTAATTTGTGACTTATAATGACTAACAAATGGCTAGTATGCTATTAATATACATGTTAGTAAGCAGCTACTTAATGGTGAATATGCGCGTCTTAATATAAAGTGTTGCCATATATATATGGGTGGAAACACTAAATGATATATCTGGAAAAAGTCATATCAGATAGTCCATATCGGGGTATAATGAAGCAATGAACTACTATATGCATTGTGTTGCTCTGTTTTAAAGACATGATGAGAAGAGACAGAATGTAAATTCAACCTGAAAATTGGGTTTAGTTACTCCCTTTTAATCTATGCCTTCTCAGTCTCTCTGTCTCGGTCATCAAATGAACAAGGTCAATGTGTGTCCTCTTCTCTCTGCAGTGTAGCAGCAGCACCGAGTCTCTCGATGGGCCCGGTCTGGACTATGCCAAGAGCTACGATGCTGTTGTTTTCGACGTGCTTAAGGTCACACCAGGAGAGTTTGCAGTGAGTATCACAGTTCAGTCGAGTGCATGTGGAATGTTTTAATTGAAGTCGAGTATTAATGCAAAGCTTGATGACCTTGAAACCTGATGACATCATGCTTTTGAAGAGGCTCTCAAGATGTATTTACTTAATATCAAAACGTATTGTAGTCATCTATGTTGTCAAAGTAAAAGCATATGTTATCAAGTGTATCTGAAGGGTAAAAAAAATGCCTGTACACATCTGTGACAAGTTAGTGCATTCTGATGAGGTAAAACTGAATCGCTTGCTTCTGTCCCTCTCTTGGCACAGAGTCAGATCACACTGATGGACGCCCCAGTGTTCAAGGCCATCCAGCCCGAGGTAAGAGCTCGTGTCAGGTGATCAGGACGTGTCAACTTGGGACACGCGCACAGACCACCCAACACACGGGGGCAATGAGGTCTCCCAGTGCTGCAGGCTTCAGCGTGATTCCCACATACTCACAGGGTTCCCGTTAACCCGAACACTTTTTATCAGCTGCTAATTGTCCATTCCTAGTCGTAATTATGTCAGTTCTTGCAGTGCCGAGTTTGGATGACGGGGTGGTAAATAACGCGTTTCTGGCACTGTGGTGTTAGATCAGCTCAAACTGGAATAAAGTCATAGTCGCAAAAAAAATAAAAGGTTTTAAAGGCTTTGCTAAGCCTCACGAATATTCCTGGCTTAGGAAAACATTGGTTAAGCACGATTGCTGCGTGAGTCTCGTAAAAAGCTCAGCTGGAGTTGCGTAGCAGCCGCTCGGCCTCTTCAGGTCACCGCGTCTCGACTAGGAGTGCTCCATCTCTGCGTGGAGCACGCGCAGGGGCCAGAACATTACATGATGAGACGTGGCGGCATACATGGCTCTTTCCACCCTGTCTGACCATGGCCGAGCGGCAACAGCTCGTGGGCTTCAGCTGAATTTGTTTTCAGTTCTGTTTTTCTGCCTATGATCCTTATGGCTCGGATGGCTGGAGACCATTTATTGGCTTTATCTTATGGGTTGTTCAATGGCTTTATCGTATGGGTCTGCGACACTACTTCAAGTCAAGTTAATGCTTATTTGATATGGATATCACAGTCACATTGGAAATGCAGCATACGGTTTTGCAAAAGCACCAGATCAATCTTTTGAAATGGAAATGTACAACACGTGGTTAGAGTTACGGTCAATAACGTGACTGGGCCCAAAGCCTAGATAGTGTCAGATCAGGGAATGTTTCACAAAGCCGGATTACTGAGTTATCTCAATAAATGCACTGAGTAAAACCTGAAATGGCACATTTGTATGAAGTCCAAATATGGAGGAAGATCTTAAGATTCTAGGGCTGAGGTCTTTTGTGAATTGCACCACTTGTCATTTAGACCTCAACATCCAATTCATTCACATATTTTAAGCACATTCATGAAAAATCTGGCTGAAGAAAATGTGAATCTGTGCATTTTCCATTCACTGTATTGTGTCAATAGAGGAGTTGTGGATAGCTATGGGATCAAAATGTGAGGTTGTGAGGGGCAACAAATGTGAATGCAAATGTATTCAAATAAACTTATTTCCACCAAATTTCCTATGTGAATCCTGTTAATCCACCCCCTACAAGCAAATTGATTTCTTATTTGAAAGCGTTTGGCTTTTCAAGTGTTTCCACCCAGGATGTCCTATTTGAATGGTCAAAATTAGCATTTATAAAGTTGGAAAGAAACTCATACGTCAGTGTTTTGACGGATCCACCACAGCCCACTGACTGAAGCATTTGAAGCAGGTTTGCAGTTAAATTGATACTGCTCAAGCCTCAAAAGTAAATGAGCACACGAGTATCCAGTAGTTGTCTACGTTTCTCCACAGGTTGGTGCCAGAACACACAGATTGCCCTCCATAGTCTACAGATGTCATGCACACACAGGTCAACCCATCACCTCAAAAAATGCTTTAGAAGAAATGTATGATAATAATTGTATGGTAGTCTTTATAAGGACTCGAAATAGGTAGGTCTCATAACAGTGATGTCATGACATGACCGGTAGGGATTACAGGATTATCAAATTCTTATATATTTTATATATTCTCTGGGACTTCACAAATTGGTTGTCCTGCGATAAACCACTCTGGTTGCCATTATAGTTATACAGTAGGTAATCCTAAAGCCCAGTTTCTGTTATCTTACAGTATGTCCGTACGTACAGTATAAAGGCTCCACAAATACACTAAAGAGAGAAAAGATGGAAAAATAGGCCGACTTCAGATCTTTCTACAGTTTGTTGAAAGGCCGCACATATTTCTGTTGGTTTCTGGGGAATGGACCAGTCTACACCAACAATCAACAATGTGCCTGTTTGACTAATAAGTTGTGTTTACATGACAAGAAACCCATTAGTCAGTGAACATCTCTCCAGCAGTCTCTTGTTAAGACTGCCGTTGAAATGTTTAAAAGAAGAAAATGATGTGACAAACGCTTCAAGCCAAGATTCAAACCATACACTCAGTCTGGATTTTAAATGATTCAGTTGCATTTATGTAAGACTAGAGATTCAGGATCCACACAATAAAACTGCTCCATGAAACTTATAAATGGCTCACCAGAGCAAAATTCAAATTCATAACAAAACCTATAGATAAGGCAAAACATACTCTGACAATGTTCCCCATGGTAGAGTCAAAAAATGTGATTTGTTTTAGGCTGTAATGACAGACTATGTGACATCTTTGTTTGACAAACTGCCCTCCACATACTTAATACCATCTTAAAACAGATAAGACCTAAGCAGCCTTGCATATCTGCTTTCTAAGGCTCAGGGCACTGTGTAACTAAACAGTAAACAGAATTGTCTTCATTTTCATGATTTACTTTCAGTTCACTGTATATACAGTTGACATAAACTATGATGTCAGTGTTAGTGATGGAAGAGAGAATTGTGCATCATTTGTTGATACATTGGACCACTAATGTTTTCAGCCAGACCCCATGCAGTGTTTACGCATTGCAGGAGTGCCATTTGCGCTTTCACTTATTGCTGGATTTCAGTAGTGTCATCCAAACTGTTAACAACCAAACTTTCTGTTGTTATTTCTTAAAAGAACCTGCCCCTTTTGCTCAGGAAATACAATTATAGCTTAAGATACAGCGAGTCTGACTTTTCTGACAGTTTCCTTACTGTTCTGTTTCATGATTCAAATGAGTTGTCAATTGAATTGTTCATTGCAATGCAGCACTAGAAAAAAAAAAAAATCAGAAACGGTACTTGGTACTGTTCAGCTGAGGTAAACTCAACAAGACCAACACGACTTGTAGCTATGTTATTTAACACGTTTAATTTCCCCATTTTAATACATGAAATATTATTGGATCTAGCCTGCTTTATTTCCCCTGGGTTTCTTTTATGGGAAGAAAAACAGGCCTAAATGAGGGGGCTGCGGGTTAGGAACTGTATACTGTCAGGAGTCCAGTGAACAGGCCAAGGAGGCAGGCAGGCAGGCCTGCAGAGTCTAGCGAAGGGAATGTTTGCTTGAGCTGCGTTTGTATTCATAACAGGTGGCAGATTAGGGCCAGGTGGTTCCTAATTGTCATCTTGACTCGCATTGCTAGCTGCAGGGTCCAGCTCGATGTGGCCCAAGCCAGGCGACTATCAGGCCTTCCGGCAAGGAATTGATGTGCTCAGAGTAGCGTGTAGAGCGTGTTCTCTCTCAGCATTTCGGGTTCCATGGGAACGCTGCCTCATGGTGACACTGCTCATCAGCGAGCTAAAATAAAATCGATGGGATTAGACGGCTCTGTGTTTCATTGTTGGCCGTCTTTGAAGCCTTGGCCCTCGGAATCATTGCAGACAACCCCAGCACAGTATTTTCTCAGCGCTCAAGTGCTCTCAGATCTTCTCTTGTTCAGTGAATCCTGTTGCATGTACTGCAGTAACACTTAACACTCTTACACCTGCACTTGATAGGGTACTTCAGATCTTGATTTATTTGTCTGCCGAATGTCAGTTGAGTTTTTGTCTGCGTTCCTGTGGTCTGGTTTTGATTGTTGCTCTGTGGAAAAAGGTCCTTGCAGGTAAGAATTTCGTGGCAACACATACTGTGTCTGTGATGTCCATATGATATTAAAATATTTGAACTTGTGCACAAGTAAATCCCAGTGTATCCAGGGGTCATTTAAATAAACACAGATCACAGCCAGAGGGGAACAAGCCAACCAGAGGGCGTGAAGAGCAGGCCTGTCGTCATAGGGTCTCCCACAGCTTGCCAATGCTTCATTGGTTTTCACGGGGCTTCACAACATTTTATTGGCCTTTGAAGCTACTCTTTGTTTGGAGTTTCTCAGCAATGCTAGTTTTGTCAGTTTTACAATGAGCGACGATTTCATGATGAATTTATGCCCGTGTTGTTCCAAGCCAACGTTGCGTCCTCAGAGAATCACATAGGATTTTAAGCTGATGACAATTGATGCTGAAGGCTTTAGCAGTTCTGTGGAGAGAGGTTAGTCAAGCCCTGTGGGGTGCAGAGCTCACTGACTGCCAGTGAGAAGACGATGAAGTTCACACGTGTGTGTGTGTGTGTGTGTGTGTGTGTGTGTGTGTGTGCGTGTGTGTGTGTGCAGAGCTCACTGACTGCCAGTGAGAAGACGATGAAGTTCACACTGTGTGTGTGTGTGTGTGTGTGTGGTTGTGTGTTTTAAAGGAGCTTGCCAGCTGTGGGTGGAACAGGAAGGAGAAGCACAGCCTGGCGCCTAACGTGGTGGCTTTCACACGCCGATTCAATCAGGTGAGTCCCACTCCTGTTCAATCAGGTGAGTCCCACTCCTGTTGAGTCCCGATTCAGCTCTGGTGCTTTAAAACACCTGACCGGACATGACTCACACAAAGTCTGGTAAACTTGTTCAGTCATGTTTTAAACTGAAAAACATGGACACAGATGCCTTGGGCGTGGTAAGGAACCCCCAAAGCCATTACTTGTTAGTGTCAGATTTTATTGTCCGTCTTAAAGAATGCAGGTACCATCTCGTTATTCATCACTTCCAAACTCTGCATTTAGGCCAAAGACCTACACTGAAGTGTTGCACCATGCAGGCGGTACTGCTCCTATTGCGTAGCTTATTTCCATAGTTATAGTTGTGGACTTTTTTTGTTCAGGACTCTTTATTAGTACACATCAAAATGAGCAAGATCATGTTGTTTTTCTCTGTAATATGTAATATGTTCTTGCGTTTGTGCGTTTTTTTTGTTTTTTTTTTGTTGTTTTTCTTAAGATATGAGAAGTGTAGGTTTCGTTGGACATACAGTATGCTGTCCTGCTGAGACTGCTACTGGAAAACTTGTTGACAAGTTTCGTTTCTGTTTTCACTTCAGAGGGCATCATTTTAATCATTATCGCTAATGATGTGTTTTCCGATGCTTAGAGTGACCGAAAAAAAAAAAAAAAAACCCCGCAACAACTCTCTTTATTCACATTTTGAAGTATGGAACACTTCCATGCTTCGTTACCCCACACCATACACTGATCCTCTGTCATAACGTGCTGGAGCATGACCACACATTTCTGCCGCCGAGCGAGCGAGCGAGTGAGCGCTTACCTCACTGGGCTGGGCTTGTGCCCATGGTACAGTAGGTAATTGGCTCACTATGCCCATTAGAGCTAAGACCCTGCAGCTGTTCCACGGGCCTTTGTGACTATGGCAGTATAGAGATGAACGTACCGTGAAGCCATTACCAACCCTTCATGCTACAGCCTCCTAATCCAGAGCAGACAATATAAATCATCCCTGCACAGAGGGGAGACGTTTTCCGCTGATCTGGGCGCCTTAGGTAGCGGCAGATTACTAAGAGTTATTACCTGTCGGCTCCTTTACCTTTTTCCTCTACTAGGGTATGTGAGCCGTTTGGCAGAGGAAGTGGAGAGTGACATAAGGAGAGGCATGTTTCAGGGAGAGGTGAAGGATCCTGACTGGTTCAGGTTTCTCCCCTAACTGTGGCCAGTTACTTTCACTTGTAACTTTGGCTGGAATTGGAGTGACTTATTGTTGAGGTTGTCCTGACTGGGTCTAGCCAAGGCATAGGTCAGCGGGAGGGACAGGCCATTAGGCTGTGTGAAGGGATGGGGTCCTCAAGCTCCACAAACATGGATAGTCTGTTTTTTTTTTTGTTTGTTTTTTTTAATACAGAATTATTGTATTGATTTTGCCTCCTGTCTATTTTGTTGA
Organism: Alosa sapidissima; assembly: GCF_018492685.1. Lineage (NCBI taxonomy): Eukaryota > Metazoa > Chordata > Actinopteri > Clupeiformes > Clupeidae > Alosa > Alosa sapidissima. Next base: position 30,674,461 of record NC_055969.1, read on the forward strand.
AATGTTAATGTTATCCGCCCACCAGGGCCATGTAGTTATTCCAGTATTTTTAAAAAGGTGTTAATCCCTTTTGGCTTTTCCAGACACTAAATGTCCATGAGAGTGATTTACTTGATGAAGGAAAATACAAAAACATGGGCACTTAGTGGACCTGTTGTTGAAATGCCTTATCCTGGAGATAAGCCAGATATAGCAGGAATGGAGTCCAGAGAAAATGGGTAATTCACACAGACGTTTGTACAGCCACGCTCAAGATGTTTTTGTAGCCATAGCGATGCCGTTCACAGGCTTTTCTTCATCAGGCAAACAGCCAGCCTGTTTAGTTTACTTTGAATGGCTTCAATTGGCTTGACTGTGATTAGACAGTCTTAAGTCAGCCTTAATAGTCGTTACGGGTGTGTGTTGGGGTCAAGTATGTCCTCAGGATTACTCTTTTACAGCAATTGCCACCTCCATGCTTTCAGATCTTGAGTGTAGTAAATAGTTCCTGAGCACATGACTTGAATGTTTTATGTGGATCTGTGCATATGAAAACATAATGTGTAGAAATCCTATCTCCTTGTGCAATTCCGTACCAATTCTGTCAACTCTATCCCATCCATACAGACCATTCTAATGATCTCATTTCCTTTTTTGTTATGCTGACGTTCCGTAAAGGTCTAAGACAAACAGTGTAGGTCATGTTCCCAGATCGTGGGTACTGTATGGAGCGCAGCACACGCTTCCTGGCAGAATTTATGGGAAAGACATCAATTGGCCAGACGTGGTAGTTGATTATTTCTCAGAGTTTGGACATATTTACAGCTCCACCGGGGGCCGTTCATCCAGTGGCACTCTGTGAATGAGCAGCGTGTGTGTGAAAAAAGGTTTCAAGTGATTGGAGTGGCGGAGTAAAACAAGTGTATTTCCACACGTGTTTTTGTCGGTATAGATTTTTTTTCCCCCCTCCTGGCAGTTTTCGGCCCTGGCACCTAAAGCGGGTATCGTGACGGGAATGACTCCCCTGTTACTTTATGTTTACAACTTGTTTAATTAGAAATGGAGTTTGCAGAGAAAATATCGCTGCTTGTCGGCCACACAGCGGAGACTGTGAGAGCAGGCGTCTAGCCTGGGGCCGTGCGCTCAGATTTACTGACGACGATGAATGTTTCCTCACAGACATCTTTAAGCTATTACACAAATAAACAAGTAGCTGTAGACGTTTCCATCAGGAGAGCAAAACTCTCCCTGCAGATCTGTGCAGTGTGCAGTTTGGGCCTGTGTTGTGAGATTGGAGGTCAAAAGCAGTTCACAGAATTTTAATATAACTCATTGTCAGACTGCTTGTTCCGTAACTCACCAGTTGGCTGCTGAGAGAATTTACTGCCTGGTCCTTAATATGCCTAACCTTCTGATTAAATGCTCATTTCTTAATTGCTGACAAATATGCTGTCATCGCATTTGTCATGGTTAAAGTTATTGTACATATTCTCTAAATCTTAAGTCAGTGGCTGGCATACAGTACTCTGTTAAAAAGCTACTTAGGCAGTAGTTATCAGATGCCCTGTTTATTGAACATTGCATATTGCATAAATCTTTCCAGTATGAGGTCAACTTTCACATTAACAGCACAGCTTTGTTTGGAAGATATTCAAGGAGAGGCCACAATAATTGATAGCAGAACCTGTGGCCTCTCTTTCTAATGTACGCTTTTAGATAAATCATGAACATTTGTATGCTTGCATCTTGGAAAGATGGTTGTAAGTATGCAGTGGTACCACAAAGACCCACTTTTAGTTAGTAGCAAAACATCAAAAAACATTATTTGTTAGAAAAGATCTTTGGATTGAAACATTTTCTGTAATTCCCTGAATAGTAACTTTTGATTTAATTTAATTTGATTCCTGTAGGTGAGCTTCTGGTTGGTGAGAGAAATTCTCACAGCTCAGACACTGAAGATTCGGGCAGAGATCCTGAGCCATTTTATCAAAATAGCAAAGGTGAGTAAACTGCCTGTTGAATTACCATGAAACCCTAAGCATTTGATCAAAATGGCAAAGGCTAATGGACTGTAATTTTCCAACTATTAATCAAGGTTTAAAATGTCTTCAGCTATGAGGTTAATACTCGGGGGTTGGGCTATACATGGGAATGCATTTCTTTTTTATCCATTCTTCTTTATGATTAAAGCACAATCTGATTCTGATTTATTGAGATATGGGGCACTCTGGTTAATACACAAGTGCGGTTAATTGACGAATTTGCTGTTTTTAGTTAGCATAAAACACTGTTCTGCTGTTTAAACACAATGAGGCTAATACACAGGAAATTACTATACTTCTAGATGCCTTCATATTTTTCTTTTACAATTGTTGTTGAGAATTAAACTTACAATTTTCTTTCAATTTACATCTCTGTGCGACACCATTGACCCCTTGTCAGAAAAATACATGAATGGACATTTAGACAAAATAAGTTATTTTGTTATTATTTTTATATTATTTTGACATAATTATATATTTTGACATAACTATTTGTTAATGTTGAATAATTCATAATTATTTTGATAATTTATAACTGTAGTGTCTGTTAAAAAACTTTAACATAATAACCATAATGCATATCATGCTATTAGCTTACATTTGTGATTTTAAATATGAATCTAGGTTCACATCTGGCAGTATAAATGGTAATTTTGTTCAGTATTATTAGCCATAATATTAAAGAGCAGGCTAGAAGGTCCTGTCAGGGATTTTCAGGGATTTTACGCAATTTCAAGGCCATAACATTTTTTGTCACATTCAACAATCCTCTCCTTATGAGGGCTAGCTGGTCCTTACATGAGCGCACAGTAAAAAAAACCCGGTCTCTGTAGGCAGCCCAGGCGCCAAAAACTGGAAACAAACAAAGTGGGGGCAGCCTGCCCCCAAACAAAAACGAAACCCTGCGTAGAATTTCTCTGGGAATCCTGAAGGTAGGGGTGAGCTACATCTCTGGCGTGTTTTGTTTGGTCCTTGGTTAAAATATAATATACATTTTTTGCACAAAAGCATCTGCTAATAAATATAAACATAAACACAAACAAATGTGACTTCTGCAAAATCCCTGATTGTATCTTTAAAATTACTACATTGGTAACTGTACTTTATATAGGCATTTGATTGTCAGTAAACATCACAAATATTACTTTGAATTTATGGGTGTGTAGAGTGTGGTGTGAGTGGAACAGCGGATATATTTTTGAAATTTAAACTTTTGTCTCTTAGGGCATTAAGAAATTCTTTCCTAGATTTTGTCTATCATTGCCAAGAATTTGCAAGCCAGTCACTTTCAAATACTTTTTGATCATGATATAAAAGTATATCTGTTTTGTTTTGCCTCATATTTTATTTTGGCCCATAAACCCTAGCAACATTTTGTCCTCAATGTAACCACGTTGAGCATTTGGACAGCATGGTTTTGATCTCTAAAGCAGAACACTGAAACTCTGCTCACAGATAGTTTATCCATGACCACATGGCAACATTCATGCTCAATAAGGAGTCAAAAGAAGTCAAAAATTATTATAAAAATAACAGATTTGTGTCCCAAACCTAATCTGGAAATTGCTCTAAAAGAGCAGTTACTGTAAAGTAAAATGTTCCTGCTTTGTGTCCTTGAAATGTGCTTGGCTGTGTGCATATATTTATGCACGATCAGATCGCAATATGTACCTGTGGGAAAAATGGCACACAGGTCTTGATGACAAAACCTCTGTCCTTAATGATTGTTATGGCCATGACTGGACAGATGCACTTTGGCTGACAGTATAACGCAAGGACACTATTACCAGTAGCATCTGTCACCTGATCACGGTCCAATCAGAGAGCTGGAACAGAGGGAGTTGCCTCTGCAGGTCATAATGTGGGAGTTTGATGAGAGCACTGCATCATCTCTGCCGAGAGACAGCAGGGAACCCATAAAAAAAAAAGAAAATATGTGAGAGTGCATAAAAAGCATCAACGTGCCTTTCAAAAGGGATTACAGTTCACCTCTACTATTCCCTAAGAGCTGAATCATGAAAGAGGAATTTAAAATGTGGGTGGTTTTTCAAGACACTTTTATTGTTGCTGGATTATGGCAACAGATGCAGTTAGAATATTCTTCTGAGCAGCCGGCAGATAATTTAATAAGTAGCTATTTACACATTTAGGGGCCTCTATAATTTCTTGTCATTATATGAATTGGCCTGTTGTCATGCAGCCAGAAATATACCTCTTAAGGAATTTTACTCTAAGTTATACATTTTATTCCCACAGATTTTCCCCTTTCTTGAAATATAGGCGATTATTTGTATGATATGAGGCTGGGAAATTTGTACCTGGAAAAGAATAGCATTTTGCAGTCATCAACATTCAAAGCATGTCTAACCTCCTTGGCAACTTCTGTATATTAGGTGTGATGTTAAAGAAGAATGTAACGACTGCAACCATCTTCTGTTATTTTCTATTTTTACTTTTATTTAGGATGCTTAAACCCTAGGTGGGCTCCTCCTAACAGCCTTGTGTTATTTATAGAAAACATGAGGTAAACTACAAGCATATTGTCATAATTGCTTTTTATACCTTTACCCCTTCAGAAACTAATGGAGCTGAACAACCTTCATGGCCTGGTATCTGTGGTCTCTGCCTTGCAAAGTGCACCAATCTTCAGACTCAGTAAGACCTGGGCGGTAAGCAATGGCATCTTTATTTTCTTTGCTTTGTGAAGTACAGTGCTTGTTTCAGAGCTGTTAGTGTAATATCTGGAGAATATGTTGTGAGTTAAATGTATGGAAAGTATGCATCTGGAAAAGTAGCATTTTTGCTAACTATCACCAGAGAAACATATGCTACCTTGCTATCTACATTTACTCTGTGCTTCTGCCGATGAACGTGACCCAGAGGAATTTCAGCAGTAGCAGAATACCCTGCATAACACTTCAACCTGGTGGTAAATTATCTGAACAGCTTTGTCATCGGCATTTTTTACCCCGCTCATGTGGGACCTTGTGTTACAATAAACATTTACTCATTTTTACAACATAGAGCCAAGCCCGTTCATCATCGTGGAAAGAAAAACAAAGGAAGCTGTCAAAAGTCAGTTCCACAGAAACTCTTAGGTGTTAAGTATACTGAGGAGAGCCTCCATCATAATTCTGCTGGGTCAAAATAATGAATTAATTGGAATTGGAATACCATGCATAGCTGTTTTAAAATACAGTATGAGGGTGACGATGTCAAAGAAGTACTCCTAAACCTGAAACCAGGACTAGGCATTAATCATTGACTAGATTCTGGAAACATAGCACAACATTTTGGGCATAGGGTGTCATCGGTGGGATGTATATCAGGCGACATACACCGTCTGGAATGAAGATTGCCCTCCTAAGGGTTATCTTGGGGTAGAAGAGTAACAAGAGCTTGTGACACATTGCAATGGAAAGGTCCCTCCAACAGATTTCCTTTAGCTTAACAGCGTTGCAGGGACGTAGTAAGTTCTTTCTCTTATGTCAGTAAGTAGTAGTCATTCAAACTGGCAGCTCTTTGAATGCTGTTTCTGGAAGACCGAGAGGTTTTTGGAGAAAATAGTTCCGAGTGTCATTATCAATCACTGTAATAACTGACCTATGAGGTATCTTTCTAGAAATATTTACCAAACTCTAGATCAACATCTCTATCTATAGTAAGACACTGTAGGCACAACAGTGTTAAAATATCTTCAGAAATGCTAAACAGCAGCTTTTTAATGAACATCATTGATAATTGCTCATTTAAATTGATTGTAGCATTGAAACTTCCATTTTTATGCATAGTGTAGCTTAATATCTGTCTGTTTGTCTAAAACAAAAAGCACCTTTGGACAGAGGACCGATCCTCATATTTGAATGTGTGCATAATGGCAGATCTCATTATTATAACACCACTGCGGCCATAATTATGGCTATTGAGTTCTGGCTACTAGTTGGGACCAGTTGTTTCCATAAAGGCTCAGAAATTCCAGTCTGACAGTTTAGTCTCTTTCCATTTTCCTAGTGTCATCAGTTTTGGATAATGATTTCATTAGATTGAAGTAATAAAAAAAAAATATATATATATATATGTGCCATCATTAGCACAATGCTGCACAGAATTAAAAGAATAATGCCATGATGCCAACATGGCAGGCTGGAGAATATATGCATGTACGTAATCCTATTTGTAATTGCGGTTTTGCACAACATTTAAAAATACGATTAAAAGAGCTTTCATGCCACCAAAGTGACAACAAAGGTCGAACTCTGTGTGCTCTCCAGGTCCAGCACACAGTGCGTAGTCACAGACAAGATATATGCAGTGGGCCAAGGTTGTGATCTATGCAGTGGGCCAAGGTTGTGATATATGCAGTGGGCCAAGGTTGTGATATATGCAGTGGGCCAATGTTTTGCTTCAAATAGACAGCAGAGAGAAGAGGGTCAACAACTCGTTATTTTTTAAGAGGGTTTGAGGGTTAATGTTACTCGGCACAAATAGCATATTATTTCTGTGTTTTCATTTTATTGTTATCAGGGACAGCCACTTTTCCCCATAATCTCTGCAAACTGTTTGAGTGTCCTCTTATTAAAGATAAAGAGAGACTTTTCCCAATTTGTGTTCCTCTCATATGCAGACATTGTAATGATCACAGTGATTTTGCTTGTGATTTATCTGTCCAGGAATTGCTGTTTGTGAGCCGTTTAATAGCTTGTGCCGTTTCTTCCACGCTGTTAAAAAGAACACATGCATCTCCTTCCCATTCCCATCAGTTATAAATTGAAAGCTAACGGGACACATTAGTCCTTCATGCTTCCAATGGGCTGATATTTGTTCAGTGTACAAAAGCACTGCTAATGTCGAATTGCTTTTATTTTGTTTTTAAAGCCTCACAAACAGCTTAGCAACAAGATATCGTGGCAAAACAGACACAGGCAGACCAATGCAGGCTAGTGACTGTAATGACATATAATTTTGGAGAGACAGAGTGTCCATGGAAAATGGTCGCTCAGTGACTGAATAGCTCTCCTTTATTTGAGCACATCATATGGCAGAACATATTGTATGATGTATGAGCTGGACAGGAGGTTGTGCGGCCTGTCATTTCATGTGAAGTGTGAAGCATGGTCTTTGTGGTGGAGCTCAATTTCCTTGTATAAAACCCATTAGCCTGTTCATTGCAATTCCCCAGCAGACCCTATACACCTACACCTGTTTTAAAGTATATTTTTGGGGTGTTTTGCCTTTTTGTGGATAGGACAGTTGAAAGTGACCGAGAAGGAGAGTGGGAGAGATCGGGGTTGGTTATGGCCACCGGTTGAAATCAAACCCAGGTCCCCATGGGCCCCCCCCCCCCCCCCCCCCCCCCCCCCCCCGTCCTTACAAGTCCCAACAGGCCTTTGCTGACCTTAACATTAGCTATGGACACCTAACAGTGACCTGTACAAATCCTGTCTCACCCACAGAACACTCGTCTTTGTCAAAGACATGTACAATAGTTTCCACTGGTCTGAGAATTACATCTACCGGGGACTTTTCTGTGTTGTAATGTACAGAAACATGCCAGCAAAAACATTATAAGATGCTGACTGTCTCATTTCCATGCTGTTTTGTTCTTTTTTCCACCATTTAGAAACCGGCAATATTTTTTATTTCGTTATAGCTTTATGTTTGCATCATTTGAAAGCCCACCATAAAGATTTCATTGGGATCCATAAAGAACTGTAGTGTGGTTCCACGTTTAGTAATGTTTTCTGTCAGTGTTGAGTGATTGATTACTGGCATGACATTTCTGGCACTTAGTGGAAATCTCCCACACACTGACACACACTGACACACACACACACACACACTGACACACACACACACACACACTGACACACACACTGACACACACACACACTGATACACACACACACTGACACACACACATTGACATACACACACTGACATACACAGACACACACAGACACACGCTAGAAGGCTCTCCCCAGATTCAGTCACTGTTCATCTTTCCCAGTCCATCTACACCTCTTTGCACATTAACTGATGTGTAGTGGCCCGTTAGCTGTCACCATGAATCATCTCCAGTGTTTCCTTTTTAACTGATGTCGGTGATGTTCAGTGGCCTCTGATGCCTCATGTTCAAATGAACAGCAATGATAAGTAATATCCAATACGTTTTTGGTAGTTTTTTCCCCCCCATGCTGATTCACATCTTAACATGTTCTTTTAAACTGTCAGAGCTGTCATAACTCACCAGAGTTCCTGTTACATGGTCTTCGCCTCTCATCGATCTTTATGGTGCATTTTGTGCCTTGCACCGGGACTGTAACACTTCCTGTTAAAACTGTCTGCCATCTCAATGATCTGAAGTATTTGTTGTAAAACTGTTTGAATTCTACAATGGAAAATGGTTGTGATGGGATGGATTGGTCTTAAAAAGGGGTCAAACTGATTTTCTTTACCTGCCTTTGTACAAAAGTAGGCGAATGGCAAACCAGATCTCTTAATGGGGCATTTGCTGATACAACACTCTTAGGCCATTTGCAGGAGATTTTTTAAGCAAAGTAGTGCTTTAACGCACAACGGTGTTAGGGAAGTGCTGAACTGATCCAATGATGAGGTCACCTCTCTTCCTCTGAGAAGAGATATTAACAGGAAACCCGGATAATGGTGCCAGTTTGAACAATAGATTGAGGCTTACGGTCTTACGACAAGCTTTTTCCTAGTGTTATTCTCCCACTCAGTGGACGTGCTATAGAGTAGGTGTCGACATCATGGCACATCTTGAAAGCAGATGAGCCTGTGTGTCGTCCACTCATGATACTGTTGCTAGGCTACGGCAGTGCTTCCGTGCCTCACGTGTCCTCCAGGAGCTTTTTGAAAGAAAAGAAAAAAGCGGTTTACGTTTGGGGTGCAGCGGCATCCAGGATTGGTATTCCACGACTGGTCGGGTGGAGTGGTCTATGGCAGCCCGTGCGAGCTAGGAAAGAATCTCCATCACTGGCTCTTAACACAGTAAACCCAGATAATGATGTATGAGGTTTCAAAGTGGCCCCTGGGGAGCCCCATAAACCAGTGAGATCTGAGATTCCATGAGGTCATGACTGATGAATAGCCTTGTAATAGGATTCAGGAGGGAGAGACATTGTGCCCAGTTATTACTATATTGTTGACCTCGTTGTAGGACAGCATGGTGGGGGTAGGATAAGTATTGCTGTGTGTTTAGTGGGGGGTGGGGTGGAGACACATGGAGAGTTTCAATATTCTCTTACTTGACTGCAGCTAAGTGGGAGGTCACTTGGCTGTTATATTATGGGGTGAAATAATATAAATAAAACATTCAGCCTCATAAAGTTCTATTGTTATTATATGTGTTTTTTGATGTGTTGAAAAGTTTTCGTCATCCATTTCTATCTACTGGGATTGAGGTCTCCTGCGAGTCGGGCCTGTTTAACATGGTGTGCATGTAAGTTATTAGACTAGGAACAGTTTCACCCTTTCCTCTGTCTTTTTTGTATCCCTTGTATGAAATATTGATTTGAGTGTAATATACCATTATGAGTTGTTGATGTTTTGTTTTAGTAAAAATAGTAGGCCTACATTTGCTGTCAAGAGTCTGTGAGATTGACGCATGTGTTTCATGATGTGGTAGATAGTTCCTCCTCCTTGTGCGTAGTAGTATCCTCCCTGGATTGGGAGAGGTCAAGGCTCGGCTTGCATGCGTGTGTTTGTTTCCAATGACGGCCAGACACAGGTCACAGACTCCAGCCGAGCGTGTGTTTGATTTTCTAAGGTGGGCAAACTGGGTTGGCGGCCAATTTTTTCCGGGGGTCGTACGGTCACAACCCCGTAGCCTGGGGCCTGGAGCTCAAGCTGGTTTCGCCGAGCCGCGGCATGTGCCCCGAGTATGTTTTGTTGAAAACTCCCTCCAGTTGTACAGTCTGGAGTAAGAAAGCCATACCGTAAACCCGACCAGTCGCTGTTCTGCCATAGTGTTGTCATAACATCTCCGCTGCATGCTTCCCGCCATCTGGTCTCTCATTTGCCAGTCGAGACGGAGATATTTTTTATGTGTTTTAGTAACCTTTGCAGTTCCATGCTACTGAATTCAGGATCATGTCCTGCATGTCCGGTTTGGTACTGTTGAACTGCAGGCTACTGCATAAGGCCTCCCTCTTGAGGTTTTCCCTTCGCACAGTCGGTTAGTCGGCAGCACCTGTGGCTATTAGACCCTTAGATCCCTAAAGGAAGAAGAGAACAGAGGAGGTTTCCTGTGAAGGAAAGCCTGTGGTCAGCAGTTTTGCTCTGAAGCGGGTGAAATGTATCCCTTGGAATGGAGATGGCTGTCCTTGGTCTAGGTCCACACTTCCAGTAGCTTCTCTTTCAAAAAAAAGTAATTGTTCATTATTCTGCATGATTTTGTGATTACATGTAATAAATTGCTTGTTTTAGTGTTACAACTTTTATGATGTCTTTCCCTGATGGTGCTGTTGAGACAGTTATTGAGACAGTCAGACATTGAGTGCCCCCCCCATGTATGAATGCATTGTTATTTTCAGTCTGTCTCCTGTTAGGCTGTCGATGTGCTCAACACATAATTTTCCATCACAAACACACATTTTTATTTCTTTCCTAGTTGATTAGCCGCAAGGACAAGGCCACATTCGACAAGCTGAATTATCTGACTTCTAAGGAGGAGAACTACAGTCGCTTGAGGGAGTACATCAGGTCTCTGAAGATGGTGCCATGCATCCCTTACTTGGGTGAGCTCAAGTTTTAATTCTTTCAACTCCCCAAAAGTGTTTTTCATTTGTTGTCCTTTTTTATGAAAAGATGTCCTCCACTCACAATGTGTTTAGATGTGGTCTGTGTCTTTGGCCTAGCCAGTGGAAAATCATAAGGGTAACATTTGTATCAGCTGAAAGAATCCAAATCAGCAGAGGTAAACATTTCATTTCAGTTTTGTAATTTATTACAGAGCTGAGGTATAATTCTTCTACAGAAACACACTCCAGATGACCTCAGTGTTATTCACTGGTATCACAGTGCCATTATTTTTAGTTATCTCCCATCATGGTGTGAAGAATGTTGCGTGTTGCAACATATGACCTAACACATTTTATCTGTCAATTCTTCCATCGCCTTTATACTCCCACTCTGCTTTTGGGTCTCCTGTTTATCTGACGTCTTCTACTTTTTTCTGCTTGCGTAATTTATCAGTGTCTGCATAAGCCGCTAAAAGAAAGAATAATTTGTCTAATGCCTAAACAAAAAGCAAACAGCTTAAATTCTAAAGATATTCTGAACTGTTTGTGTTTATGTCGAGGCCATCTCTGTTCATCAAGACTTAACTTTGTAGCCAAGAGCAAGTCCTAACTGTTTCAGGCCAGACTCATTTAGACAGATTGTTTTCAGAGACTGGAGTGCCACTGCCGTTGCCATCATGCACCTGTCAACTTAGCCACATGTCGGTGCAGTTGAAGTAAGAGTTTAAAAAGAGAGTAAGCCACCCTCAAAACATACGGTTCTAATCATGTGGAATTTCTCGACAGTTTGAGAACATTGTGTCAGGGCAGCACAGCATCTTTATAAATCTGTGCTGGAGAATGGATTGCAGGACATGGAAAGTGTCTGGAATAACCATTACACATCCACTCTCATTCCCTTTTGTTTCGCTGATGACATAGAAGTGCCGAAACTCGGGTTCCTTTTTAGGGTGCCACTGTAAGAAGAGCTGCTGGATGAAGTGAAGATGCTGACGAACAGCTTTGTCATTTACAGAAAGAGTCTCAGGACTTTGTGAGTGATGTGCAGCTGTGTAATAAAATAATATGATGTGGGAAAAGGGAGAGGAATCCTGTCCGTACTCAGCCTTTTTGCATCTTTTCATGTCAAGATAATAATGTGGAAATAATACTCTGGGAACTGTTGTGATTTTGTTTTGATGTGTCTGACTTTGAGAGAAGTCTGGTGATCTCATTTTGAGTTTTACTTCACTTGCAAGCTTGCAGTTTTCCTGAGTCATTTTGTTAATGGCAGATTTGATGTTTTAAGGCTGTCCTATGGGAAAGACAGACCTGTAGTATTTGTTGTGTTGTTTGTGAGATTGTGTTTGTGTTGGAGGGAACTTTGATGTCTTTGTGTGTTTTGTTTTGTGTCTGCCTCACGCTAATGTGAGTGTGTCTCTTTTGGAAAAGCTCTCACAATATATTTTGTCTGGGTAGCTGATGTCCTCTCTAAGCCCCCTGTAGTAGAACAATCCAGCACTTGTTTCCCGCCTGTCTTCTCTCCTGTCATCTCAAATCGACAGTTGTTTACTGTAAATTTTGGCAAAATTAAACATGCCCTCAGATAACCTCGGAGAAGTTGGCTCAAGAAATGAATTGATTAGAGCACACTTTTAGTTGCACAGCTGCACATTTTACATTACATTTGAAAAAATATTGAATACGTTTTTTAACGATTTGGAAGGTCTAATATTTATTGCTGTGAGTTATTAGTGTGGCTGGATGGTTCTGCTATGATTTATGAGGTGATAACGGCTGATTTGATGCTCTGGTTTCTCTAGGGTTCTATGGGACCGCTATACCCTCCATTTTTGAGCATTCACCCTACCCCCCACTAAACAACTTGCATGACCTGCCAGTCTCTGACTATACACTTTTACTTAACTTTAGTTCAAGATATTCAAGGTAGCAAAGTACAGAAGTCATAAATGCATCAGAATATCTACTGACTGTTTGCTACCTCACAGACTGACATTTCACACCACATAATATGGGCATAAAGCTTAATTACACAGAGAAAGAAAAATCATCTCTCCGTCATGACGTCTCATGAGCTGTGTGACTGACACACCCAGACCAGCTTCGCTCCATTGCCCTGAATCAAACCATCTGCCTCCTGTCATCACTGCTGAACATGTGGGATACTTTTGGTGGAGATGGGGTTTTGATTAATGTTGGGGAGAAACACATACCCATTCCCTTGATTCTAAATTGGCAGCTTGTTGACCCTCACAAATCAAGTAGACTAATGAAGAAGTCTAATAAAGGTCGCAGCTGAGCAACAGAACATGCATACAGAATTGTTATCCATTATATGCAACTGATCATATGGTAATAAGTAGGCTACTGTTGCCAGTGTTATTCATTACATTCTGTCTTTATTACTTAAACTCACTTTTACTTATCCAGTTCAACATGTTGAATTGAATGACTAATGACAAACTTCCTTTAATCTTGAGAAGGCATGAAGCCAATAAGTCTTCTTGAAGTAAATCATAAGGAGCATTGTAACGGCTGATCTCAATCGTTGGCATATCCCACATGAATGTATGCTAGTGGGTCAGAGTTGGTTCGACGGAGAACATGAAACTGCAGCACCATGGTGGGGATTTGAGTAACTGTGTCTGTGTCGTGACATATTCAGGGCATTGCATCACATATAAACATACTACATCACGTACAGCACATCACATTAATTTTCTCTGCACAGATTGTGCTGTGGACTAGAACAAATAAACAACAACAAATTGTGAAGCATTTTCCGATGCCCTCTTTCCCCCACTTGGTCATAGTCTCATAGCAGTGTGCGCTGGTCTTGGTTCAGAGTGAGGTGGCCCACAGGGCTCTTTCCCCCCTCACAGGAAACCAGTGGCTCTCCCCCTGTCATGCCTTCATCACCACATGTGGAAACTGCGTTTCTCGGTGGGGCAGCTCGCAAAAAGGCTGATGGCTGACAGACGAGGCTAGGCCTTACTCCATGTCCGGTTTCCACTGCTTTGTCTGCTCTGCCCATTCAAGCTGACTGTGGGGGCTCACCCGTCCAATAGTCCAGATTTTTTTTTGTTTTTTTAAAAGAAAAAGAAAAAAAAAAAACTGGCCCCGTATGACCGGAGCTCCACGAGTCCCTGTGTCTCCTGAGCAGCCTTGGAGTGTCCAGTCCCAACGGAGGCCTTTGGAAAGAGCTCTGTCATTTTCATAAGTTTATGCTGTACCATTGTGTTATACTTGTGTATGAATGCATATTGATGAAAGCAATAACCAAAATTTAAAAGAAAAAAAAAAAACAACAAGAAATAAACAACATTTAACTTAGTTTAATTGCACTTATTTTTCTGAGATTGGGGAGAAAAAAAAACTCATTGTGTATATTCTGAACCACTTCTGTTTGTGCTGTAACTGCAGTCATTTGGCGGGGATGGTTCTAATGGTACGTGTTTGGGTTCGGCCGAATCATCATGGTGACCTTCTTCAAGGAGTAGGCCCCACCACGGAACTCAGCCCAGTATACGCCATCCTGGTAGCGACTGCGATAGTGCCCTCCCCTGTACCACACGCCATTAAGGTTGGAATGGGCACAGGCATTATACCACCACCCTCCCTTCTGGTAGTGGGCGCAGTTACCTGAAGTTACAGAGAAAAACACAAGTTAGCCGAGAATAATACGTCTATTTGGCTCTGTGTGGTTCACAAATTAATGCATTATTTTAATTAGATAATCAGTTGTTCTCATCAACGCCCAAACACGGATCATGTCACTGATATTAAAGTCAACTGTTATCCTGTCAGAAACAGAAACTAAGTTCATAAAATGCTTTGAAAGTTCAGCTAACATAGTAAGAAGATGAAAGTTAAATAACAAATAGTGATAGTGACTGTCCAAACTCCATTGAGAGATTAATAACTATTTACCAGCCCAATATCTCACCTGTGTACATGTCGTGATCTCTGTCCAGGGTGGTAAACTGTTTCCCATTGTGCCAGGTCAGGGAGTCCCCGGCATTACCATGGTAACGGCCCACCCTTAGCTTGTAGAACTCTGTCTCGGGCTCGAGGCGGAAACTGGCATACTCGGCAAACGTCTTCCTGCCCGACCAGTCCTCCAGGGTCACCAGCAGCTTGTAGTTGCCCTGGTTGGTCAACCAGTAGATGTGCTCCAGACCTAGCCAGTACTCACCATCAATGTTTCCAAAGCCTTGCTGCGAAGGGAGACGAGAGTAGGACAGCAGAAAGTAGGAGGATAGGGGAGGAGAAGACAGATATGACCTTTTTAGGCAATGTTTCCCAACATATTGTTACAGTGTAACCCATACTGTTCGCTACCATATGCTCCATGTCACACTGCATGTTCACTGAAGGTATGATCAAAGCTGCTGTTTCTGCCACGTTAAGCTCATGCTGTTGATGAAGATTTTTATGTTAAGGCCTTCTCAGTTCAGTTACCTTCTAGTACATGCATGTAGCTCTAGGACTTCGCACGCACTTAGAGTTTCCCTAGTAAACATGTAGATTTAATTCCCTCAACGTTGAAACATTCTTACGCTGTCTCGTTTGTTTATTCAGTGCAGTCAAATTTTTATGTCTTGATATTGCTATTTACAGGGCCAGAATTTACACTTTTATCTTCGGGTTATCAGTAAATTACGATGGCTTAAGACATGTTGTTAATATTCTCCCTCCACAAATCCTATTTGTATCTGATGTCTTGTTTTCATTTGACATCACATATGGTTTTTATTAAGGACGCTAGTTTTAAATGCCAATTTAGCTCATGGGGTTTGGGGCAAGCTGATACACGTTCACAATAATTCCCTGGTTCTGTCATGGGGCGTAGGTCACAATTGCTGCTAAATATTTTCCTCCGCTCTGTGGTTTTTTGTAATACCACTCTCTCCCCACAACACCAAGGATTCCCCTCTCCATACATATTACGTCAAAATGATTGCTTTGGCTGTGAATAAATGTCTTCATGATGGGATCAGGTCCTGATGGCAGATTTATTTTGTTGGCTCGTTTTTTCATCAAATCGTGTCTCATTAGAAAGTCTTAGAGTAATTGCGCTGGGAGAATGCCCCCTTTCATGTAACCTGATCAAATTGGAAGATTCAGCATGGAAGGAGTTCCCACATTGCATGTTCACTTTCCCCCAATGGTTTCAAATGGAATGCTCCCCTTTTTTCATCACACGGGGAAAGTTCAAAATGTTCCAAAGCAGTTTTTCCTTGGTTTTCACCATATGCTGTGAGCTTGGCACTCATTGCATTGCAGTTGACCAATAACTTCCATGTTTTTCAGCAGCAATGTGCTTTTCATTATTTTTAATACAGCTAAATTGTTGTCGAGCACAACAAAGCCAGCGTCAAGTGAAAAAAAAAAAAACGGAGAGCGCTTCACAAAACTTCTATTATTTGTAAATCCCCAAAAATCACAAAAAGAAAATCCCCAAATTCAGCCTTAAAACTCTCTAAACGTTCTATGCAGTCTGCCAATGATGACTGAAGGTATGAGTAGTGTTTTTTTGTGCTGTATTTCTTTTATTTTACCTTATATGTCTCCCAGTTTCTGAAGAAGTTGACTGATCCATCTAGGCGTCTCTGGATGACCGTCCAGCCACCTGGGTCGTGCCTCTGGTCACACCACACCTGCATCAGCCGGTTAGCGTTCTCCGGCTTCACCAGGTACATGCCACTGGTGGCGTGGCCTTCCTCCAGAGCATGCAGACAGTCCTTGAAAGGTCCTGCACAGTTAGAACAGATGTGAGACAGTGGTGAGACATTGGTGAGGAAATCCAAACAAGGGAAGGTACGCTTGAGACTACAGTAGAATAATCTTTGGACTCCGGTGTGTGGTTGAAAGATGTAGACCTAAGAAAATAATACATTTTTTAGAGGTGGGTAAGAAGTGGGTAATCACCAGCAATCAAAGAATGTTTTAAACTTCCACACAACAGCAGGAACAAAATTGATGTTTTAGTTCAGTCTTTAGATGAGTTTGTGAGTCTGTGATTTGAGGAAGGATCATGTAAGGAAACAAGAAAATATCTTTTGGTAGTATAATTCACTGTCATGCATGGTCCAGAAATCCCTTTGCAACACCAAAGAACTTTTTCCTCTGTCGCACGCACGCTATTTGTTTATCCAGCAACGGCTTTGCAAATAACAATGTCCATAGACAAGGTAAAATATGTTGCATGATTTTATGAAATTACGATGTATTGCGACATCATGCAAGTCAAATTTGTAGTTTCTTATGTCTCATTCCATCGAACTACAGATCCGCTACCCGATCTGGCAAACTTACATAGTGCGGTTATAGCCGATAGAGGGCCGCGAAGCGAATGCAGAAGTGCTGTTCACCCTGTTACGAGTTGATGAACCACTGAAACAATTTTGGAAACATTATTTTAAGGTACAAAAAACTCTTTGGTGTTGCTTTAATCTACATAGGAAATGTGAGAGGTTGTAGAGGAATGAATGAGGAGGACACCACCAACACCTGTTCTTTAAAAAAGAGGATCTAACTTCCTGTCATGATCCCGGGATTTATGTTAGCTGTCAGTTTTTCAGTGAACTTGTAATACAAGGGATCAAAGGATGATGCTAAAAACTATCACTTCTCAGCAGTTTAATGCAGTGTCAGAAACGGTGCTAACAGTCACTAGGAAGTCCTCTCAACACTCATTAACACAATCCTGTGTCTTGTCTGCACAGTAACGAGCAAACTCCCTCCAACACCCTCTCAGGTGGTCCGCGGTTGCCTGGATTTCCTGCATCAGAATGGATTTGATTTTTCCCCTCCTTGAAAACCTCAGAACCCTGTTACCCAGAGTTGACTTTGGCAGCGGTTCTGTGAAGGCAGATTTGCCACTGGTTAGCTGTACCGGCGCCAAGAACAGCACGGGCATGAGGGCTTCGGCAGCATGGGCTTATGCAGCTAAGTTATAGTTTAACCAGTAGTGTAAAGTAGTTCTCTTTCTCACTGGAATGTAGTATTTGGTTTTCAGCAGCTGTAAATATCATTACATTCTTTCATTTTTATTTTGCCCCTTCAGCGTGCAACACGTTGAACCTGGGCCATATGGTAGAGCTGTCGAGGTAAAGATGTCGAGAATATTTACTGTGCACCTACAGGGAAGTGCTTATGTTTCACCCTTGAACTGATGCTTGATGTGCCGGCAGAGCTCCGTGGTCTCCTTTTTAAGCCCCCCTGCCCGAGAGAATGGTTTCTGAAAGAGAAGCTGGCTTACTTTGGTGTTGCATGCTCACATGAAAGAGGCCTTGGTTGCTTATCCCCTGCTGCCTGCTGTACAGTACATCTGCTCTCATGTAATCCTTGTACGTTTTACGTTGGTTCTCCTTTCAGACCGTAACCATTCTTAATTGTGCATAACTTTCAGAATCTTTTTTTTAAATAATATTTAGAAATGAATGAATGTTTCCCAGCTTTAATGTGGCATTGTCCAAAGGTAGTGCTGAAACCTTGGGCCTTTATTTTTTGCTGACAGTTGAAAGCCTTTGATGTTTTTGACATTTGATTAATGTTTTGTATGACCCTCACGTCAAGTAACATGTGAGTTTCCACTTCAGACCACATAATTCCCACTTACAGTAACCTTCAAGCTGCTCTCTCACATGTGTTTCAACTGGGAAGTAATAAATGCTGTAAGAACAATGGTAAAGGAAGAAATTGAAGTATTGATGGCACCAGTGGAACAGTGGAAACAAGTAAAAGCCATAAATCCCAAAGTCTCCTAACTGTCAACTGTCAAATATAAAGAGTTGTGTGGTTGTTTTCATTATATAAAATTGCAGAGCCCATTTACAAGTTAATAGTGTTTGAGCGTTTTGTTCTGAAGAACCACTTAATCTCATGATCTATGATCAACAAGTCATGATCCGTCTGAGGCTGGAAAGAAATTGAGAAAAGAACAAATTAATCAGATAAGATGCGTTAAGACAACTTTCTCAATACTTACTTAATCTTGTAACAGTTTTTATTTCTGTTGTAGGCTGTTTTGAGTTTTATTTGTGTAGCATTGTTATGAATGGAGTCTTGTTAGGAAAATGATAATTCCAGCTGGAAGAGGGTTCCACATATCCTGTCTGTTTGCCCTCCGTGTCTACAAGTGCTGATTCAGGGCAATCCTGCTCTTTCTCCTGGACTTGGCAGAAAGCCTGGAGTAGCCCACCAGCCTGCACGCACAGGTATCGGAACTCCCCCTATTACCGTCGGTCCTGTATTTTCACCGTCTTGCGTGTATGTGTCACTTAATATCAATTTCTATACAAACCAAGACAGCAGACTCCTAAAGAAACGCAACCACCCACACCATAGGTGTATCTGAATTAGCTATGTACCAAAAACATTTTACCGTGACTCAAAGAGCTGTAGACAGTGTTGTAAGGCTGCGTGTACACAACCGCTTGGAGCTCCAGTGGAATTTTAATTTCACGACGAGAATTCTCGGTCTAACCGTCCATGTGCCGTTGAAACGGTGTAAATAGGCGACCCATCAGGCCAGCACTATAACTCCGAGCGTGGTAAACAAAATCGGATATTTCAGGCAGTAAATGCTCCCGTTAACAAACAAAGCAGATTTTGTTCAAATCTACACACCTATGGCTACTGAAAAATGTCAAGTTAATTTAGCAAATGTTATTTTGAAGTGTTAAAAAACATCGTTGTTTTAGAATTTCTGAACAAAAGTGGTGATAATTGGGGGTGTTACGGTAGGAAGAGTCTGAACGACGGCTAGTCTTGATGCCCACCCACAGTGCAGGAAACAGCAGTGATGCTGCCCATCGGCTATTTCATGCTCCCATTGGCGGACAGAACATTTGTTTCGCTATGTCGGCATCTCTCTTTCTCGCTCTCTCTTTCTTTCTGGTTTGGCTGCTGTATTTTTTATTTTTTTTTGTTATTCATGACACATTTATGAACTTCACAGTTCAATTAGTCACCTTGACTAGAATGCTGACTCTGCTTTTGGGAGGAACAAGAGTAGATATAAAAAAAAAAAAAAAAAAACCTTAGGTTGAATGAAAAGTTGAATGAAATGTCATGGAACTCACCAGAAGGTTTATCTGTGCTGGACGAGCTCTGGGCTCCATACGCCATCGTGGGCAGCGGTTGCAGCAAAGCCTTGGAGTTCTGGTCGCTCTGTATCTCATTGGTTATCTGGTTGTTGCTATTGCGCGTGTAAGTGGGCGGGTGGTACGCCCTGACTGGAGTCATGGGATGCTGCGGTCGCTGAGGAGGATGCTGGGGCATCGCGGGCGGCTGCTGCTGCTGTGGCGGCAGTGGCTGTGGCTGCGGCTGCCTCGCGCGCGGCAACGGCCTCTCCCGCTCGCGCTCCCCTCCGAAGGCGTGCGTCCGCCGGCAGTGCTCCTCCAGCTGCACGATGGCGGCGCTCTGGTTGCTGGCGAGCGAGGCCAGGTGCTGGTACTTGTGCTCCAGGTCGCGGTAGCGCGACACCAGCTGCTGCATCTCGGCGGTGTGGTTGAGCACGCGGTTCTCCAACTGGGCCACCTCCAGCGCGTTGTCGCGCTTGCGGATGATCTCGTGCAGCAGCTGCATGTAGAGCTGCGTGACGCGTGCGTTCATGTTGCGGCTCTCCTTGCGCAGCAGCTTGACCTCGTTGACCACGCCGCCGTCCACCTCCACCAGCTGCTGCAGCGACTCGATCTGCCGCCGCTGCTTGTGCAGCTCGCTGTTGACCACCTCCAGCTCCTGCTTGTTGACGCGCGTCTCCGCCTGGCCCTCCGGCGACCTGGAGTTGACGCAGATGGCCCCCGTGGCCTTCTGCTGGGGGACGATGAACGTGTAGGAGCACTTGTCCGTCTGAGAGGCGGCGGCGACGGGAATGGGCGCCTCCGCGGCGCGTTTGGGACGCGCGGCATACATGAACTCTGGTTCCAGGGCGTCGTCATGGCTCTCAATCTCCTGGGCTTCTCCCTGAACAGCAGGCCCAGGTCCAGGAGCTAGGGACGCCGCCAGCAGGACCAAGAGAGGGAGCTTCATGATGAAGCGTGGATATGCCTTGTGTCTCAGTATGTGCTGTGATTGCTGAAAGAAGAGAAAAATAAAGTAATCAGTTCTTATGAATCTGTACTTGCCCTGACTTGCGTAATCACAGGATGAGTTTCTTATAAATGTCCGCACCATCTCAATCACAAAATGGCTCCTGGAGACCCATTGCCATGGAAACGATGGAACCATGGAAACAGTTGATGGCCCTGAGCAGAGGATCTGTTTACATACCGGAACAGAACCCGTGCCGGGCCCAAGCAGTCAGTCTCAGGTGCTCTGCCATGGTTCAGCATAATTAATTCTGCTGCGGCTTTGAGTTATAATGTTACCTACCACATGCATCAGAATTTCTATAATTAGCTGACTGATGATTTAAAAGAGAATGTTTTGTGTTCTAGGCATATGGCTTTGCCATCAAGTCAGAACTGGGTGACTTTCTTTTTGTAGAAAAAACGCTTTTTGCAGAAGCTTCAAAGTTCTGTGGCTTTCGAGGGAACTTGTTTGTACAAGTTAAACCTCAGCAATAATGGAGTTAATAGTCCCTATTGTATTCTGTAGACCAACCAGAAGGATCAGATGAACACGGCTAAACATAACCCAGTGCATGGTAATTGATCTTAGCATATAATGCTACAGTACAATTTAAAACATTAAATGTATTTTTGATATTTGTACAAATGCAGCACATGTTTGTGTTATGTGTTTGTTTGTTTGTCCATGTTTGTGGTGTGTGTGTGTGTGTGTTTGTTTGTTTGCCTGTCCTTGTGTGTAGTTTGTGCGTGTGTGCGTGTGTCTGTTGCTATGTTGAAATAATTTCTAGCTCACAGCAAAGGCAAAGATAAGGGAGGATATGAAATACATGTGTTGTGCTTAAGCACATTGTACTTCGGTGTTTATTTGTGTTTATGTCTGCAGTCATGTGTACATGCTATTTGTGTGTCTTTGAACATTGGCACTGTGTGTGTGTGTGTGCGCGCACATGCGTTTACATAGACTGCAGATGTTTGGATAGTGTTATGGGGCTGTGTGTGTGTGTGTGTGTGTGTGTGTGTGTGTGTGTGTACTGTATGTGTAGACCAGAGGAAATGGCTGTGGAGTGGATGACTCAGAGGTCAGAGGTGTAGTGGCCAGACGTGTGGTGCAGGACAGTTCAGCGTATCAACCCCAGATTGGCCACAGACGGCCTCCTGAAAATAGAGCCCCCTGGACCACTCTCCTGTGGTCATTGTGTATCTCAGAAGTTATATGGGGTAGATTTACAGTGACTGAATTGTCGGGCTTTACGGCTCCTGCTTTAGCATCAAGCCATGCCAAATGGGATAACTGTGAGCTGCTAAATATAACGGCTGCAGTCAGTACAGTGCTTTACCAGCACTACCAGCAGCACCTAGTTTCCAGTGTCACGATGAGAAAAAACTCCGTGACCCCCCCCCCCCCCCACTCAAAGCCGACTCTGATGGAAACTCTGCACGTCGGTCTGCAGTTCTCGATGAAGTCATGAACGTTTCGTGACTGGAAGTGACTTGCATGTCGGCACGATTGGAATCAGTCATGGAAGTTGTGTAGAGACAAGTGTCTCAATTGCGAGACTGTGATCAGTGTGGTTTTTTTTTTTGCCAAAAGTAGTATTACACCACAGCATTCGTGTCAGGGCCAGGAGAAACCAACGGAATGTATTCAAGGGAGCTTTTTCCTCAAGGGAGCTTTCTTCCACACCAAGCCAGAATGATGTAGCAGTTATGCAATTATGAAAAGGGACTGTTTCTGGTTAAGATGTGTGGTTCTGTTTAGCACGGTGCATGTTGCTCCTCGTGCCCTCTGAGCGCCTGGTGTTTATTGTTGTCACCACAGAGAAACATGTGCTCTGTGTTTGTGTGTGTGTGTGTGAGGGCAAGGGTGTGTGCGTGTGTGTCAGTGTAATGGTTACCAAATCAAAAAAGAAGCCAAAAGAGTTTTACCCTTCAGCTCATTGCATGACTCCTTCACAAAAAAATGTGATTAGAGTCGTGCAAAGATCACATCTGTAATCTCTTTAATGTTGTCGTCTTCCACTATGTGATTCTTTCTAGGGCTCATTAGAATCTTTTTTCGTTATTTTTTCTAAAGCAATGCAGACTTCTGACGTTTCCCCACACTTGCATAGGGTGTTAACCCAAGCACACAATAAACCAGTCTATGTTTGCGTCCTCGTCTGGTCTGAGACTGTGTTGTGGGGGAGCACGAGTCCTGCATGGTTCAGTGGCCTGTGGGAATTTACTGGAAAAGTGGCCATTAAGCAGGGTTATAGGGGCAAAGACATGCATCCCGCCTCCAGGCAACTGACTGGAGATCAGTGCCCTCAGCACCTCTGTATGTCAGCAGAGCCGCTCTAGTGCTGCACAGTTCATTCCCACACACTTAAATCTAAAGAAAATATTAAGTAACTTTTGTTAATTTCCTGTTTGATAACTTTTCCAGTTTGTGCTGCTGTTTTGTATTTGACACAGAACTGGTGCCAGAGAACAAATGAGGTATTTCCCCCCGTAGTGTGTGTGTGTGTGTGTGTGTGTAAGTCTTCAAGGCTCTCTGCTACCCCTTTGACTTTCAGTAAGACAGTTTTATTTATTAACCCTGGCCCCTGCAGACAGAATGACACATTTGCTCCTTCTAATAACTTGACAGTGTTTGCATAGTCCCGTGAAGTTGTTTTAAATATCTCCGCTTTATGTTGATGAATTATGGCTAATGAAAACCCAAAGAAAGCAACGACTTGCTCATTTATGCCGGCTGCATAGCCGTTTATTTGACACTGAAATTAGTTCTTCTAACAATTGTAATCAATTAAAAAAGTTCCCTCGGCACCATTAATGAACAGCCAATTCTCTCCAGTGACTCTCAACTCAACTCTGCAGTAGACTATCACCACTTTGTTAGAGACAGAAGGAGCATCCTTACCAGAAAATTGTCCCAGGCTTTTTTTTTCTTCTTTCGTTTCTTTGTTTCCTTCTCTCTTCCACTTAAATCCCCTGCTGCTCTGTCAGGTTGGATTGAGATGCTCTTGTGAATAGAGCCATCGCACTTTCACTTCTCGCACTGCCTCCTTGTCTGCCACTCTTCGACTCCAGACGTATCTTCAGAGGGTGTCCATCACCGGGAAGCACTTGTGGAGCCTCCGCGGAGACTTGTCGAGAGCCCTGATTGCGACCAGGTGCTGAAACTCATAACCTCAAAAATGCATGAGGACTCTCTGGGCTGCAAAGTGCCCTCCAGCGGTGTCATCTACAGGTTGTCCTGAGTTCCTGATATGTGTGAAGGGTCTGTGTCTGTGTGTCTGTTGTGTGTTTGCTGAGGAGCAGGGCTGGTTCTGGGTACATCTGTCCTCCCCACTGGCACTCAGACTAGATCCACTTCATCACTTCTGCCTCAAGATCCCTCAAACTCTCCACAGTCCAGCCTCCCTCCTGTTCCCCAGTACACACACTCCCTTTCTCTCTCTCTCTCTCTCTCTCTCTCTCTCTCTCTCTCTGGCTCTGCCTTAACTCGCTCTCTCATTCACTCCAACACATCTAGAGGCAGGGCACTTTTCCAGCAGGGACTTGTGAAGCTGGTGGTGATTGTGATGTGTGTGTGTGTGTGTGTATGGGGGGGGGGTGTGTGTGGGGGGTGTTCAGATCCTCCCTCTCCCCTCCTTCTGCCCTCCCCCTCTCACCAGCAGCACCAGCAGCAGCAGCAGCACAGGCTCCAGTCCCCCCACCCAAGCCCTCGTCCCCTAAAGCCCCAGTAAACGCCCCCCCCCCCCCCATCCACTCCACACACACTCCACACCCCTCGTCCCCTCTGCTCGGGCTATTTGTGGAGTCAGGGAGCCACGGCCGCCAGCTGCAACCGTTGCCGGGTGAGGTCACGGGCGCTAGGGAGTGTGCTGGACAGTCCCGTGGAGTCGGGTCGTCATGGGAGAGAGTGGGAGTAACGGAAGACAAATGAAGAGCGCTGATGAGATTGCCCTCTGCATGATCCGTCTTTGTTCTCTTACTTTGGGGGGAGCTTTTCCATTTATCATTTATCACACTTATAAGGACGTGGGGGAAAGATTTTTCATCTTTTGAAGGGTTTAAGTTGCTACAGTTGGCTTATAATTTATTTTGACAAATAGTCATTAAAGAAACTCGAAGACCTTGTGACATGGAAATATTACATCACCCCACTGTGTAATGTTAAAATGTAATAGATCACAGTCTGTGCACTGAACTAGAGAAGGGTCCAGTGTAGCCTTCTCTGAGGTTTTATCATCAGTCCTGCTTTGATGAACACTAATGAGAGGAAGGGAAAGTAACATGATAATTATGGGAAGGACCGTACAGAGATAACACCCAAAATGTTTCAAGATTTTACCGACCCTGTAGCTTCAGCGGAGCAGTTTGTAGACAGCGCAAAACCTAGACCTAGATATATTCATTTTACAAGAGGCAGTGTGGTGATTCTGGAAAAAGGTGAATCCGTTTAATTCAAACTAATGAAAGCCAGTCAGCACCTATAAACAAAATACATACCAAATCAACAACCTCAAATAAATACAGTGGTTAAACTCCTGGAACTACAACTGGCAGACTAGCTGTTTAATCTTATCCTCTCCTCCAACAATTTCTAAACAAGATTCAGTTCCGTTTTGGCTGATACACACTCAATTATGGTCAGCATGTCTGCCACTTTCCTTCATTTTCTAAACATACTGATCAATTCCGTGCCAAGGTAAAACACAATACCTTGCTGCTTACTTTGGAAAAACTCTTGTCTGCACTACTAGACTGATCCGTGTGTTCTTGGTCAATCCTGCTGGAAAAGTACGTTTTTGCAACCCAGGCGTTCTTCATCTCCACGTATGTGGCACTTGAAGAATGTCAGTCTCCTGCTAGGTCAAAATAATGGAGTAGATTCCTGTCCTTGCTTGAGGTTCGTGGGCAGCCAAAACT
>NC_055969.1:30705236-30755236 GCF_018492685.1 Alosa sapidissima
GCTGTATGGAAAACCTGGAAAAGTATGGAATTTGATTTTAGTAATTTCCAGGTCTGGATAAGTATGGAAAAAAGAAACAAGGGTATGGAGAAATATTTCTGTTTCCAGACTATTGCATCTACAGTACTAATCACTTCACTCAGGTCATAATGAACCATTCCTACTGTTGTGTAGCTTAACTGTCAGTCCACATCATCAAGATCAAGATCAACATCTCCCACAAGGGGACCCTGGTACCAAATCGAGAACCCCTGTTCTATGCACGTGCCCTATACCATTGTGCACTGGTATGTTTGCGTAGCTCTGCTATTTTCGGCTAAAACACTGGTAGACTTTTTTGATTTTGTAAAAGTTACCAAGACATGGATACTGCATTATCTGATAAACTGTTATTGCAAACAAATAATACTGTTTACGGTGATTTCTGAGGCCTCTGCCAGCAGTGCACTAGTCTCCAACATATGTAGGCTATGCTGTATAGAGAACTAAAAATGTGAGTGCACCTTCCAACACAGCACTTCCCCAATGAAAAGTATCCAACAATGGGCAAGTGTTTTCTGAGGGCTAACAAGTTAATAATAAACATTATTATACAGCTCCTCACAATGCTAGTAGAACACTCCATTGTCTAGAATATGGTCAGAAAAAATCTATCGAAGTTTGAAAATTTGAGTATGGAAAAAGTATGGAATTTTGAAATGGAAAATGTGTAGAAACCCTGGTTGTGGAGCATTCTCTGAAGCATGATTTTAATTTATTTCTCCCTTGTTTTTCCGACTTTCGGACAAAGACACAGACGTTATTACTTGAAGAGGAATGGCTTACTCCTTTATGACTCACTGGATTAAACACCATGGGTCAACCCTTCAGAGAGTTGAATCCCAGTTTCAGATTGCCAGTGTTTGTGTTCAGCCAGAGGTCTCTTCCCTCTCAGCCTCGCATGGCTGGTTCTCTCTGGTCCTGTTTGGCTATTCTCACAACATGTTTTGTATTTTGCTCTTACACAGAAACACTTGGCAAAAGGTAAAAGAACAATGTGCCTTAAAACCACTCCATCCAATACACAGCCTCATCACAGGAAGGAATTAATTTATTTTGCAACATAAAATAGCCCCTATGAACATAAAAACCTCACTACGATAAACTAAATCCGATTATCTTAAATAGGTTCTACCCTCCCCAAATCTGTTATTGGTCTCCAAAGAAAGCCTGCCATTTCTAACAGACTCTCCAGAAAACCCCCTTAACTCTCCATATGGGCTCCTTGCTGAGTTATACCGCAGTGCCTCTGTTGTGCTCCCCAGCGGTTGTGGTGGTGGTGATCTGGCCCTTAATGATGCTACCAGATGAGGGGCGACCATGAGAGTTCAGCAACTCGTGCTGGGGGAACCTCAGCATCCCCTGCTGACCTCCTGTCTTGGCGGCCGCCACATGGCCGAAAAACCGCGGGTGCTGAATGATATTGTGGCTATTCAGTTTCAATTTTCACTCTTGTTCAAGAGAATGTAACAGGGCTTAGACTTTGAGAACTGCATGGGAAAAGTGCATTTGGTCAAAACTGCAGAAGTCCACTGTTTTTTTTTTTTTTTTTTTTTTTTTTTTTTTTTTTTTTTTTTTTGGAGGGGGTTGGGGGGGGGGGGTACAGCTTCATATTACTTAGATACTCCATTTCTACACAAATAACACATACATCTATTTGCACTCATATCAGTTTTATATGTCACAAAAACACAACCTCAACAAAAAGGCATGCAAATGTCCATACATGGCCTAAGTTTATTTAAAGGTGAAGTCAGTAATTCTAATCCCATGCCTTTTTGTCAAATTCAACAAATTGCTCCCCATGGTCCTCTATTTGACCATTTAGTGTTAAGCTAAACACATCCCCAACACCGTATTCTTACAAAGCACTGGCTTTGTAAATGGGAAACAGACATACTGGCTCAGATCAAGCCATAAACAATCCCAGCCAATCAGCACGATGCTTCAGGAGCACCAAGGGTGTCATTTGATTGCCTGTTGAGCTCAGATATCCACAACCTTTTACTTTGACCTGAAGGTTTTTAACTAAATAGGTATTAGTATACTGTATCTTCTACAATTCTGGACACTTTTGGAACAGTTTTTCTGTTTAGGAAAATACTCCCTGTCCTAAAAATAAATCCCTGTTCAGAGTATTGAATGGGAAGCTTACCTGTTTCTGCTTTGGGTTATGTGACTGATTCACTTAGTGTGTGTGGATTACACTCTTAAAAGTCCTGAGAGATTTCCTCCCATTTAGGATGACAAGGGCACGAAAGTGTGTGTTGTTTAATGTATGTTGACAAAGACTAGGGCACATTTTTTCCCCATAATTACCAGTATGTTAAAACCCTTTGTTGTGTTCTTCAAAGGGTTGTAACTGAGCATGGATTTTGATGTGTACAGTGTGGGATTTCTGAATAGACCCTTTCAAGAGAGTTCCATTATCAGCATCATAGTTGGCTCCACAAGACTTCCGTTGTAACATTCCATATGTTATCTTAATGCAGAGGAAGTAGATTGGGAACCAAATAGAATGTTCAAGCATGTTTTTGTTTTTATTGTTGAAAGGGTCTATAGGTTAAAGGTATTAGCACTTCTTTATGTATGCTTCACATTGAAAGATCTGAGACACACAAGATCCCTCGCATCAACAATCTGCCCTGAGACGGTGAACAACTGGCTTCAGGGTGAGTAGAAAGGGACATTGGATTCTGTTTACAGACCCGCTGTGGTTTAGTTACCAGCTAGTAAACGCATTATTATCGATCTGTGATCTCGTCGGAGTCATGGTTTATACTCCCTATGGTCGGAGTGCAAGCTTGTGGAGTTTGACATACAGTAAGAGTGTTTCCAAGGTGTTTAGCTGCTAGCCTTTTCCTAGTTTGGATCGTATGGTAGCCTAACACTGGACCTGAGGCTACTTCGAGATATTATTCCAAAGGGGACAGATAGGCTACTGCACTTAAAACTTTAAACGATTGAACGAACCTTTCCGGACTTTGTAATTGCGACCAGTGATTGCATTGGGTGAACGAAGCCGAAGTTGAAACTTAGGCTCCATGGCACATAGACTGTGGGCTCGCCCTTCTATGAATTAAAAAAAGACTACAAGCTGCCCCACCAAGTTTGCGATAAAGTAAGCAAGAAAAGTTTTTTTTAAGTCAGGATATGGCGAGTCAATTGCATTTATTCGTCCAAAGTTACAGACCAGTTTCCATAGTGCAAATCTTATCAATAGTTTGAATGTCGTGTATGTTTCTGCTCATTGACAAAATAGCGTTCAGTATGATTCATGCCCAATTAATTTCCCCTGTTAAAGTGTTCGCTTTTGTTTCGCTAGTTTGTTTTCATTTTGTATGAGATTTTGTGATGTAGGCTAGCCTATGATAAATGGCTTATGGTCAATATGTAACTCAGCTAGGCCTAATGTTAGTTTCCTCAGCCATGTCAGCTAGCCTCAGACTCATTATCTGCTATGGCTGCTAGTGCTAGTGCAGAGTAGCTTACCATGCCAGTGACGTAGCCGATTGTTGAAATCCAACATGGCGCCGCCCGTGTAACAACAACAACACTTTCAACGTACAATTTTATCCCTTTTAATAAATGCAGCCATTTTAATCATTGTACCAATGAGAAGAAATAAAATACATCTGTTATATCACCTTTACTTCAAATTCCAGTTCAGTTCATCTTTAAAGGTATTAGCACTTCTTTATGTATGCTTCACATTAAAAGATCTATGACAATTTTCTTTGAACATTACAAAGGCGGGTTTCAACGCAGATTGATCCAGCATCCCTATCATTTCCTGGAAGAACCATGTGATTATTAGCACTGATGCTATAGGAAATCTCTTGAGAGTGTTGATCAACCTGAGCTGGTTAGAATTCTATTAAAAGACAACTGAGAAGAAGTCACAAATTACTTACCGTAAGTGGGCTGAAACTTTGTTGATTAATGGGATGTCAAAATCATATTTAAAGGGGACCTACGACTCTTTTTTTAGAAAAACACACCCCTTCCTAACACACATACAGGTTAGTGTATTTTAATAGATTTTATAGTGGATATTATTTAAAATTTAAGAACAAATGATGTTTATTAGATTGCAATAAGTGTAACAAATATTAAAGGACACATTGACTTTTATTATACACATTTTTTTAGAAAGGCCTCAGGTATGCAGGTATGAATGTTTTCATGGTATATTTTCCCACAGTGTGTGATTTTATATGAAGAGGGTAAGACGGGCTTCATGTTTGGCAAAAAGCCGACCCCCATGTTTCTGTTTTAACAGGCCCTCTCAGACAGGGTCAAGCTGAATCCAGGTGTGTCCAGAGGTGAGCTGCTGAGTTCATTGTTCATTCCTTTTAGCCTCAAACGTTTTCTTTGAGCAGCTTCAAACTCAGCTCTTCGAACTGGACATTAACATAAAATGACCGCTCTACTGTCCTACATGTGTTTTAGCGAAGCAGAAAAGGGGAAAAAGGAGAGTCTTGTGTTTCGTCATTCAGAAAGGACCAGAAAGGTGCTCTTATTTCAACAGCTAGTAGTGGAGACATTTGTTCGAGTAGAGTTTGGCATGTTCGGTGACCTGTAAATATCTTTTGTTCTGACTATGAGTGGCTTCCTTTGGAATGTTAAAGCAATTACCTTGTTTACTAGATTTCTGTAGCAATGAATTCATGTCATGGTGGCGTATCACAAGAAATGCTCTCGGCTGACAGAACTCCACAGGACTCTAACAGGTTGCAGAATTGTTTTATGTAAAACCTTTCGGGTGAAATCACACAAATCCATTTCATGAAACAACTTTCCCTGGCCGTGCTGAATTAAAATCACATTGGCCTGACCCAGTATTAGTGAACCCATGCTGGGTGAGTTTCAGAGGAGTTTGTGAAATACAGATTCATAAAAGTTTTGCTGGCAGATATCCAGACAGCCCGCCAGACATACTCTACTACGTGACAACACATGGAAAAGCACTAAAAGCTTGTGGTTTATATGTTTCTCCATACCACTGTATGTTTTCCCTCGTCTCCCCTATCTCATTTGTAAATACGATTCTCTTTGTGTTTTGACTGTGAGCTGGGTGATTACCACACACATTTTGTTGTGTTTTTTTAATTTATTTTAATTTATTTTTTTCCAAAAATGGGGTACCCTACCCACATTGAAGGTGTTGGGGGGAGGGGTGGGGGGGGGGCATATGGGTGGGGGCGTTTGCGGAGCCGTGCGGGCCCCTCGTGGTGAGCGCTCCGCAGGGTTGTTTTTATTACCCCTCCACAGGAGTCCCAGACTCCCCTGCCTGGAAGGGCTTGGCATTCTGGGGCAAAAAAATGATCATAAAAAACGTTCCCGGGAGTAGAAGTAGCATGGAGGGAGGGGGGCAAAAGTGAGTCTTTCGCCCTAAATGGGAGAACAGTTAAGATCTCAACTCCTCTCTTTTTAAACTAGCTGGGAGACATAGGTTAACGACCTGAAATTACCGCAGCCATTTTCTCCTTTAGTGCTACTGTGATTATAAAAACATAGTGCGGGCCCTTTTCTTCTGCCCATCCTTAATAGTGAGAGAGACGTCCAGGCATGATGTCAGCTCATTACCTGCGGGAGGCCAAACAGCCCCAGCATTATGAAGCCCAGTGCAGGGCAGGCCTGGCCAGCCAACACTGCTGTTCATCACTGGAGGTCCTCCAATCCAAACCAGGCTGGTACATATGTATACCTTTGCCATTATGATTGGAAAGTGCTGCAATTACACATCCACTGGGCCCAAATGATTGCCGAATTTGTCATTCTTTTGGCTTTGCTATGGTTAGGTGTCACAGGTTTGGGTGTACCTGCCATGGATAGCCAAGTGAATGGCCATCAAGATTTGCTACAGCCGGCAGTACCACTTAGCTCATACACAGGCGGTGTCCCACAGTGTAGCTTTGCGGCCTCCTCCGGCGTCCATAGCCGACACCTCAGACTTATGGCCACAAGCTCCGTCCTCCTCCTTGAACCTGCCCCTCTGCTCATTCCACAACTCACTAAGTAGCAATAACTGTCATCCTGTCCACCCAGAGTTACAACCTCGGCCATTACACCAATCCTCGTGCCCTTCTAGTGCACTCTTACACAACCTGGCTACGGCTAACAGGACCTACATCCCTTCCTTTCTCAGACAGCTGCTCCAATGACTCAGGACGCGCTGATTGAAATGCAGTTTCATTATCCAGTAAGGGCCATTAAATGGTGTGGATTGCAATGGTCAGTCCAATTACTATGAGATAACCTCATAATCAAGATCTGGATGGTGCTGTTGAGCTTTGCGGAATCCATAACGGGTCTTTGTGGTTTCTTGCATAGCACCATATTAACATGCAACTCACTGTGTTTCTGGTAATCTAGCATGTTTCTTAGAGTTCTTAGAGTGTTCTAACTTGTTTGTGATTGTGTGTGTGCGTGTGTGTGTGTGCATACTGTGCGTGTGTGTGTGTGCGTGCGTGTGGGTGTGTGTGTGTGTGGGAGAGAGTGAGCAAGATCCGATTCCATCAGTGCAGCAGTGTGGCGTGTGTTAAGCCCCCTCAGCTGTCGCATAGGCTCACTCCACAGCAAACCCCACACTGTGTGACACACTCTGAGACTCCCCGCCACAGGTGGCCAACAGTCCCTGGGATTTACGGAGCAAACTTCCGCTCTAACACGCTCTAAGATCCGCTCAGGAGACTTGACAGGCCAAAATGTGTATACAAGCTCTGCACACCCCAAGACATCTGCAATGCACTATCTGAAGAGATTGTGAAGGATTTTTAAGAAGCAAAATCATTGATTTTTGAGACATAACATCGTAATCACTTTTTCAAGTGAGAGAAGCTCACACAACATTTGTGAACGGAGGTGTTAGGCTATACCATCTCCCTAAATCTAAATGCCAAACACATACTTGTCTCGTTTTGCATGTTAAGAAATGTATTCAATGACAAAATAGCTCCTTTTTGTCATCATATCAAAAGGCCAGTCCAGATAGAAACCTCTTGCTGTCCTGATTCAGACTGTAGTCCGCCAGTTGGCGATCCCTGCTTTAAGCTAACAACCCTACTCCTCTTCTGAGTATCCTCCCCCAACAGAAGGTAAAGCAGCACCATACAGTAGCATCATATGGGTACCGAAAACTGAAGATGGATGCTTTGGCTTCAAGTCCATCCCTATTACCATAAGTAGTTACCCAGCTCTGATATCTACAGATCCTCCGTCTTTGGTTCAAGCTGTGTTGAGCTTTAAGTGGGTTGGACAGGCATTCTTTCCTGCCCACAGTCAGTGGGGGTTGTTTCTGTTTTTGGTTGGCTGCCGACAGCATTCTCCACCAGCGCGTGGAGTGAGTGTGTGGACTCACTCATGTGTGTCCTTCATTCAGCCCGAGTCAGCGGATGCCGGCACTGTCATCAGTTTGGGCCATAAATATGCCAATTCAAACCGCAGTGTTGTCGCGCTTGATGGAAAACTCAGACCAGACCGAACGCTTTAACCACAGGGGCTGAGCTGTGTCTTTGGCTTGTTTTGAATATGTAAATGAGTTTGTTTAACCTCACTGGTTTAACCTCACTGGTAGATGCTAGTTGTGTGACTTCTGTTTCATATGTTGGAACACTGGTTCTGAGCCCCACTGGGAATACACATACACATACACATACACACACACACACACACACACACACACACACACACACACACACATACAATGGTAGATTTGCCTCATGGTATTGCCATGTTTTCAGTACATCTCACCCTGCTCTGTGTCCACATAGATCTTTAGCTCTCCTTCTGCATGCTGAGAGAGAGAGCGAGTGTGAGGTGTTCTCTGGTCTATTCTGGAGACAGAATTTGCTGCTGTTCTCCTGCCCCAGTGACCTCCCACACTGGTCCCAGGTACACTGGATGCCCGGAATCCACACACCTCTCCAGAGGGAATCTGTATTGACGGTCATCATTATGACACATCAGCATCCGTGTGCGTGCCAGTTGCCGATGCCAGATACAATACGTCCAAACCAGGAAGGCACCTTTATGAGGGAGATGTATGGGCCTTTTGGCACCCAAGAGCTCCTCTTATACGACCTCATTTCCTGTCTCTCTGCACCTCCTCACCTGCTGAGACCAGGAGGGAGAATGAAGATGAACAGACACTACATCAGCTGAAATGATAGGTCAGATCTGGAGGTCAGTCTGAGGCCAGAGGCGTACCTTTGTGCTGGGGACACGCCGGCTATTTCCAATTTTAAACCTGGAATGTGGAAAGCTGTATCCATTAACCTGAAGTAGAAACATTGTGTTGTTTTGCTGAAGTAAGGGTTCAATCAATCTGTTTTCACCTTTTATGGGCCCAGCGGGCCCAAATCCCTTTCATTATCCGTGCCCTGTTTTTGTATCGACACTTTCATTATGCTTGCCCTGTTTTCCTTCAGGAGCGCTATTTTTCAAACAGCTGTCAAAAGTGGTCGAGTGCTCCCCATTGGAAAATTTGCCTTTTTTTTTTTTTTTTTTTTTGCCCGGCTGCGTCCAATTTTCAGGGCCACAGCCAGCAGATGTCTTTCATCCAAGTGTCATTGGTCTCTCTACCTTGGTGCTTAATCCATTTATCCACTCACTGTCTGTTGAGCATTTCTGAGGGAAGCGTTTACATCTGTTCACTATGGAGTAATTATCATCTCGCATGTTTGATCTTTTGCCACGGGGCTTCTGCTCTCTGACTGTGACGTCAGCCCCTTGGCCGCTGATACACTTCAGGACGTTGGCTCATTAAGCCATCAGACGGGCCGTGGTGCGATACGTCTGAGCAATGCGCTAAAGCCAGTGCGGTTCATGCGTCGGTAGAGGTTCGGGGAAGACGGTGGAGTTAGCGGTTAAAATAGAGAGGAGCCAGTGAAGTGGGACGTGATTTGCATGTGATGTCAGGGGGAGGGGGGTAGTTGTGTGCCTGGGCTAATACGTTTCACCTTGGCTGTGTGTGTGTGTGTGTGTGTGTGTGTGTGTGTGTGTGTGTGTGTGTGTGTGTGTGTGTGTGTGTATGTGTATTTGACTCTTTGATGTTGTTCATATGGGTGAAGGAGTCTGACTATTTAATTAACTACTCATCCTTTGATGGCTTGATGCTGATTAATAATGTGCAGTGCTCAGGCTGAATGCTGAACAGATGTTGCCTGTCATCACCTAACACAGGAAAGCATGTTGTCACGGAAATAATAGCAATATGTTCCATGTGTTTTTTTAGTTGCAAATTAATATGCATTTGCATATTTTTGTAACCTTGGCTTGGTATATAGTCTTTGTTGGTGTACAATATCATTGCACAGTCTCCAATTTTGACAGCTGTATCCAGATTCAGTGTAAAATGCACTGATTTGTGTCATGAAGCCATGCGTCACATGGTGTGTCCCATATCAGTTCTTCAGTGGTGTCCTTTTGTAATTTTACACTTGTGTGTGCTGAGTGGTACATTAGGGAGAGGGCTCTGTTGTGTGAGACTGTGAGTGAGGGATTTGGTGAGGATTTGGTGGTGTTTGAGGGCCACTGTGTGACACTGAAAGCCATCTGGGCCGATGATGTGAGGGGTGAGCTCACTGTTTTGCCTGGGTGGGCCTCAGTCCCAGGACGCTACAGGCGGCCACGTTGCTGCACATCTCCAAAGGCTATTAAAGTCTTAGGAGGTTCTCTCTGTAATGCTAACCGTGGTTTTGACTTTCTTTCAACAGTCTGCCTTATTGCTGCAGTTATAAACTAATTGATATTTTTTTCTACTCAATAGTCCAAGTGAGGTGGTTGACCTTATTCCAGTTTTAGGCCTGTTTTGTTTTCCAGTACCTCACTTTATTCCAGTAGTTGATCTCATTCTGTCATATTTGCTCAACAGTTCTAGAATGTTTTAAAAAGGATACATGAAGGGAAGACTTGACTAGACTCCCTGTTGCCTTTGTCAGTGTATGTGAGAGATTGAGAGGCTTGCCACGTCAAAGCAAAATCTAAACAACCTTATGTTGCAATTCTATATTATTGAACATTTACAAATAGCTTTTGTGTGTGTTAGTGGTAAATAAATGAATGCTGACTCATGCAGACTGAATATGTCATGATGTCAATATAATGCTTGAAATAATACAGACACTCAATGTCTCTCAACCAGAGAGTCTGGTTGGAGACAGGACACTGGACACAATATATACTGATAATGAAACCGTAAAATTATCCAGAGGACAACAGCCTTGTTCCAGTGAGGTTTTTTCTTCTAATGATGCATGTGACACAAGCACAGGCCAGCCAAAAGGCGCCGAGCATTCTAGTATTGAACTCCGACCACCACTTGATGGAATATCTCATCCATTTGTGAAATTGGCAGAAATTGGTGTCTAGAGAGAAGTCTTTTGGTCTTGCGAGATGTTGAGCTCATCGTCCTCCTTGCGAATGAGATTGTTTTGGAAGGCACCTGAAATTACCCAATGAATAGCTCAAAGCAGAGACCACCGCCATTTGCAAATACAAGATCGTTGTCTGTTTTCTCTTTTTTTTTTTTAACAAACATGGCCTTGACAAACTGGGAAACAGTGACTCATCCTCGGTCATCTGCAATCTGCTCCTGCCATTCCTGGATGGAGCTGATTGTGATGAGACTCATCATGGGGACAGCTGGGATGGTGAGAGAAGGATGAGTGAATGCAGGACATGTTGTCTCTTGGACTTCACAGGCCTCTCCAACATGGCTCTCAGAGCCTGCTTTTTGTCCTGGCTCTGTCTTCACCATCATTGACTAACACGCAACTCAAAGAAAGTCTTATACAGTTACACTCATCTAGTCAAGTCTGACTAGACGCCAAACAATACGGACAATATTGGTTCCATGATTGTTTTGGAAATTTTTGGTTTAACCAAATCAGCACAGTCTACATTTGATAAAGGCGATGAGATTTGGTCAAGTGCTGAGGGACTTACCACCATTGAGACGTCTCGAAGGCTGACATCACCACGGCCACTCAACAACTCACCCCCTCAGACTGGCACTGTGGAGAGGCTGCTGGCTTTGCTAATAATGAACCAGTGGACCTCATTATCCTGTTGTTACGGTCACGATTGATTTTGTTTCCATGCATGTTTTCCTTTTCCTAAGTGGATCTAACCAGCGCTGGCTTTCTTCAAGTCTCCAATCACATGGAATACACGCCTTTTGAAGTGAAATGTGACAGAGAAAAAGCAGAGCAGACACAAGGAAGTAGACAGACTCGTTATTATTCTCTCTGGATTGGAGGAGTTGTGTATTTTGCATCTGGTACAGTTGTGAATGTTCCGTCTGGTGACGCGTGTACACAATGTGCTTTTCCATTGTGTGGCGGTGGGGCTTTTCACTGACTCACGAGGAGGCAAAGCTGCACTACGTGCGGTGCCAGTAATAATTGGTGATGAACACTGGAGTAGGTGTCGGCCATATTGGCCTTCATCACCAACAAGGGAATGGAGTCCTTTTAACTTGCAGTTGCTCAACCACTGCATCACAATCCACAATCCTAATCCTGATCTTGTTTGCTCAGCTACATAATTTGGCACTGTGGGGGACAGAGATGATTGCAGTGGTCTTGTACTGTACCTATATAACACATTGTGTTCACTCACAAGGCATGTGGCATGTGCTTACAGGTTTTTCAGCCAACAACCAATTAATCATTCATTCTGAAAACATCCATACATATTCTCCTTGAGTGAGACAATCAAAGCCCCTCTCAACCTAAGTCATGATAGAGTTAAAGTATCCTTGTGACGATGGACTCCATGACAACCAAAGAAAGGCAGTCTCATCCACATCTTTATTTACAATATTTACATTGCCAATGCTCACCCATCCACACAGACCCCCTCCCCCACACACAGAGAAACCCAAACACTCACATAAACACACATAGAAACACAAACACACATACACACAAAGACCATTCATAACCCCCCAACATGCGACATGTTTTGGAAGTTGTAGCTCAAGGCAACGACGTGACCCTGTTCCCTGTTCTGGAGAGCCGGTCCGTACCCCTACAGTCAAATGTGTTTTTTCAACTTGACTAATTATGTTTATCCCTCACCCCCACCCTGATGACAGCCGCCTCACAGGCCTGAGACTCTCGTAAAGCGTCTACTTTGGCATAATTGTGCGATGCTTAGACATATTAGAGTTCCTATGAGCTCATATGGAATAGATTTCCCAAGTAGGAGTTGCCCCAAAGCCCTTTGTGTGTATTAGAGCTGAGCTGTATTGTTTTGATTTCATCCACATGAAAGTTATGAGGCACAATTTTGGATACAATTTTGGATTCTTTTTTTTTTTTATGGCACGTGGACTGTAAGTATTTAAAAAATGTGCAACAAGTGCAAGCCCAAACTTAAGTTAATAAGGCACATTCAAGTCCTACTTCTAAGATCTTTCATTTTCAGACGCCACGTCCTGCCTATTTGTTTGTTCCATGAGACGATGCTGCATAGCTCTTTCATTCCCCTTGGTCGTTTAAGAGCTTTTCAGTAGACACATTGGAGAGAAATGCATTATGTTGGAGATCCAAGTTCATCTGTGCACAGTCACTTTTGTATGAAGGCTACAACCTGAAGTAGTTCTCGGATATTTTCCCCTTTGCT
Source organism: Alosa sapidissima (assembly GCF_018492685.1). Classification (NCBI taxonomy): domain Eukaryota; kingdom Metazoa; phylum Chordata; class Actinopteri; order Clupeiformes; family Clupeidae; genus Alosa; species Alosa sapidissima. Next base: position 30,717,909 of record NC_055969.1, read on the forward strand.
TTGCTTTTGTGATTTATGTTCTGTTTTTCCCCTCGCTCATTCTCAAATAATTTCCCTCTGACTTTACAGGAGAACTGTTAATAGTTTACTCAAAGCCCAGCGGCATTGTTTGTTCTGTGCTGTGGTCAACAGCACGGTGCAGATTTTAAGACATGTTATAGAAAGGTGAGGTAAATCGTGCTCTGGCAGGCAAGATTACAATATGTAACCTCTTAAAAGATAGATTTAATCCTTTGAGAAAGATTAAGTGTGTTTTTTCTTTCTTTCTAAAGGAACGCTCAATAAAAGTTAAATTAATGAGCTGTTATAGAATGTTGGCCATTGGAAGTTTTGTTATGGACATGTTCGGTTGTGTTTCCTGCCAGCTGATTGCTTTGACGTTTTGTGTTAATGCATGAACTGAAAATGAGAAAAACCTGCCGACACGAAAAAACACTTGGAACTGAGGATGCCGTAAAAGTTTCCCCTCGTGTTTCGGTGCTTTGTGGGAAGGTGTTGACCTTTGTTCGCTGATGCTCCTCCACAGGGATGTACCTCCTGGACATGATCTACATCGACTCGGCCTATCCTGCGTCGGACAGCATCTTAGAGACGGAGCAGAGAACCAATCAGATGAACAATCTTCTGCGGGTGATCTCAGATCTCCAGGTGTCCAGCAAGTACGGTTAGTGTACTCCTATGACCCCCCCCCCCCCCCCCCCCAGATGAAACATTCATTGTTTTGGGCAGCTCATAACGTAATGTGAGATAACATGTACAGTGTGTATGCTTTAATTAGCTGATAATTAGAGTGATAAATGAGATGTGATTGCATGTACAGTAGTTTTTAATGTGAGCTGCCTCTGCTAACGGAGCAGTGGCTCATGTCAGACTTGTTTGGAAATTCTTTCCCTTTTGCACGTTTCTTTGCCTTGTTCTGTCCTCCAGGCCGTTGGACGCGCATGTGCGTGCGTGCGTGCGTGTGTGTGTGTGTGTGTGTGTGTGTGTGTCTGTGTTCTCTCAAAACGAGATTTGTACTACCAGCGTATTACGTAATTTCATTCCTTAATTCGTCCCATGTTCTTGATTGTTGGACATCTCATGTTTCATTGGGGTTTTTCGTGTTCGCCGAAGACCCTTCTGGAGTCCTGCGGGGGTAGGAGCCGGCTCGCAATCCTGTCCATTTGTAAAGCTCCTGTCCCTAGTTTCACCCCACCTTTGGATGGCTGTTCTAAGCTCTGGTAGGCCTATAGACGAGGCTCATCATTTAAATTCTGACTCTCTTTTTTTGAGAGAAAGAGAGAGACAACAAAACACTGGCTTTTGAAGAAGTGCAACAGGAAATGCTCACGGTACCTGAACCCGAAAGAGTCTCAATAATGTTTACAGAGTTCATTTTCATTTCAAATCCCCTGCTTGGTGGAACGATCACAATTCGGAGACAGTTGAATACACAAAGGCGAAGAGAGAAGGAGAGAAGGGGGGCAAAGTAGACATTTGTTTCTGGGCACGAGAGCGCTGTGGTGTCAGGTTCCGTTACAACGATTGCCTCATCGTCCTGTCTAAATAAAGTAATCCTCCAGCACGGGACACTGAGCAGCTTTGGACATGCCAATTTGCCAGCGCTGAGCCCAGGAAGAGCCTGAGCAGGATGCAGCCGGGGTCCAGAAGCCCGGGCACATGTGCAGTGGACACACGTGGGTGATGTCATTCGAAGAGCACCTCTGACACGGCCGCACAGCCCCTCGGACGTCTCGCTGAGCCCCATCACACTCAGTTGGCTGCACCAATTAGATCCATTTGGGCCGAGGGAGCAGTAGGAAAAAAGGAAGGGGAAAGAAATGAGCAGGATGATTATTATGGGCTAATTGTCTTTAATCATAACCATTCCCCCTGACGGCAACCAGCGTGAAATTCTCCCTTTAGACTTCTGCCTTTAGAGAGGGCTTGTTCAAGGGTTTTTTTTGGTGCTTTTCGGTGTCCAACCATCTGTTTTCCTCAATCTGTCTCTCTCTCTCCCTCTCTTTCTCTCTCTCCCTCTCTTTCTCTCTCTCCCTCTCTTTCCTCTGCTGTCTGACAGATCACCTTGTGACCCTTCCCCATGTGCAGAAGTACTTGATGTCAGTGCGCTACATTGAGGAACTTCAGAAGTTTGTGGAGGATGACAACTTCAAGTAAGTGGGTGCGAGCCCGAACCAAAACTGGGGAAGGCCGCTCAACCCCGAGCAGCCGCGTTATGGCTCTCTTAAGATGGGCCTTTGAGGCGGGAGCCACAGGCATGGAGTCCTGGGAGCCAGCTGAGATAATGAAAGTGATTTAGGGTGCCGGGGACTGGGGGGAGAAGCGGAAGGAGAGACAGGAAACACGGGTCAGGTCTGTCAAACAATTGTTGCATTGATGTGGTCAGAAGAAAATCTGAAAAAAAAAAAAAAAAATAGGAAGGCACAGCCGTAGGAAAAACATTTTCAATAGTGGAATGCCCGGGCGCAGTGACACAATCATATTTTTCTTCACTTTGGGAAAAAAATGCAGGATTTTTCCATCTGTCTGCATCTTGTTTTCTTTTGGAGAATCGCAGCACTGGCAGCTGATGTTTTTATTATTCTGTCGCTGAATAATGTCCCTCTAGCAATCTCCCTCATAATCCAATTGTATTAGTGTTAATTTTATTGGCGCTGTATTATTGTCAGCAGCTGGCTGGGTGGCTCTGAGCACAAGACTCTATCCTCCTTGTCATTTGCAGGTCGAAATGCTGTTCATTAGGTGCAACATACGGCCTTTCTTATCTCCACTGACCCTGAATGAACCTCATCTCCAATGATTACAGTTCTTGCAAAACAAGATGTTCAGGCGAGGATGTCTCTTGTAAATAGGAATGTGTTTTCCTTAGTTACAATAATGTGTAGTTCCTTAGTAGTGATGTTACTTAGATACGTCCTTCTCATTGCTTTCATCTCATTCACACTTGCATTGTGTGAACAGTGTTTACTCACAAAGAGAAAAAGTGTGTTTTTAAATTCCATCCACTCACACCCTAATTATTAATGAATTAATTAATTTATTTTCTATTCTGTTTGCTACATTTGTTGGCTGTGAACAAATGTGTTAATATTATTTACATTGGTTACGGGAAAAGACCAAAAACACAGTTAATCTCAATGTTATTTCAATTTTTGTTATTTCAATACGTCATACACAATTGTTTCATGCAGTCAGTATCTACTTATGTTTACACACAGAGACGAGGAATAAATATTGCGGCAGCACTCTCCACTGGACAAAGACCCAAACGCAAAACTTTCCACCCCCCTGACGAGCACGATGACGGCATTCTTGTACCACACTCAGTGAATTAATGAGGTGTGATGTTTTTGAGGGCAGAGACGCTGAAAAAAATCTTCATGACATGACCTTTTCAGCTGCACTTCTCCAGAAACATCGTGAAGAGGCTACTCCGTTCTCTGCTGCTTTGTCAATTTAACCAACCCTCTGCATGTGTCGTGCAAAAAAACTCGACAATTGCTGCGAAGGCCAAAGCCATCCTCACATGTCGTCATAGTGAGACCAAACTGTGGGTCACACAGGGACATGGAATGCGCTGTAACCTCTTGAAGCAGACCATGCTGTTGTTTCTCTCGGTCACACCATGCTCTAGCATTTAGCAGAACTCAAACAAGGTGAACCATGTCTATTTGAGTACACCTGATTGCTTGGGTGCTGGAGGACCAGGCGGGTTGTTTACGCCTGGAGATCTCGAGAGTTAATTAGGAAATTGGCGCAGTAGCAGAGGCTACTGCGCTGGGAGAGCCTGCTGTTTTACGCATCTGTAAAGGCTTTTTCCATACTTTCTCTGAATGAACAATTTTCCAATGGATTTGATATGTCTGGTCGTGTCTTTACAAGAATAGTTGTGGTCTAGCGAGTGCCTCGCTTTCCTCCTGGAAAAGTCTGGGACTTTGTAACTCTTCCTGGCCATCTAACCCTCCTGCCATGTATGTACAGTTTCTCAGGCCCCCATCCACAACCTCACACTTGAGCAGTGCAAACAGAAGTCTCCATGTTGTTTTTACAGAAAGTGGAACAAATGGTCAGTTCCTTTACTTCAACCAGTGGAGAAAAGCACCAGCAATGCCAGATCGTGAGGTTTTCATGGACGATGGATTTTACATCTTCCATGTGTTGTCCATTGGGTAGGATAGAAGCCAATATCAAATATATAGTCTGTTTTTGACTCTCATTGCATAGGACCACTGTTTTCTTTACGACTCTTGGTTCTGCTTCACTAGCTTGGTGGCTAGTAACTGATACGGAGTGATAAGCTCTGCCGGCATAATTAGAGAGTAGAAAGCGTACATTGTTAAAATGCACTTGACTGGTTCTACTGTGCGGGCACACTCGTGTAACTCTACTGAGGAAACCATGCTGGCCACTGTCTGGACCCTTCCCATGTTAAACGGTGCCCAGGTGCTGGTGTAATGGGGAGACACTGTGCCCAGAACATTTCGGCCGGTCAGTGGAAAGACTTTTGGTTTAAATGCACCTGTAAATGTTAATATAAACGTAAATGATAAAAGTTTGCAATCGCTGAAATATATCAGAATTATTTATTTCGTTATTATTTAATTTATGGTTGTAGTGACTATCAGCAATGAGTATTTTGAGAGCATTTGTTTCAAAGTGTTTTGATGCTGTTTTTATATTGGTCATCAAATCCCCATTTATATTCAGTGGTTCTGTTCCACACACGACACATCTGATATTTGTGACTTCTCTCAACTTCTCCTTAAACTGTGGATAAAGATTCCCTGTGGTTTTCGCGATGTCCTTGGAATGAAAACAAGACTTACAGAAGGAAAGTTGGACAACTGTTAATATAAAGGCCAAGTCCTAGCCCTCAAATTTACGGTTGGATTAATTTTAAGGGGTAATTCATGGACGCACATTGGACATTTAAAAACCATTTGCCTGTCAGTCACATTCTAGTCTGGTTAGATGGACCTTTTCCACATTGTTTATGATATGCTGTCAGATGTTGCGACACTCCTCAGTAAATCGTTGTGACATAGATACAGCTGAAGACCATGGTGTGGTGGTAATTTCAATTTGACTTAAAAATGATGGGCCATTTGCAATTCATTTTCTGTATTCACTTTTTTTCTGAACAGTAGCATGCCTCAAATAATTACTGCTCAGCTCAATGGAGCATGAAATTACTGTGATATTGGTTGAATCGGATTATTTATGATTGTCCTAAAACTGCCTCTTGAGATATACTGTTATTTATCCTTGATAATTTGCCCGTCATTGTTGCACTGTTTTGTGGATGGAATGAGGCTTTTCCTAACTGTTTTTATGCGATAATTAGAAAGATAATTAGAAAGATAATCGATTTATGAAATGATGACAACATGGAATATATCTTTTAGTGTAAGAATTAGGAGCCTAAAGGGAGTTGGATATTTTAAGCTGCATTTATGGAAAGAAATATTAGGTTTCTACACACTATAAAACAATTGTCAATTATTTGAATACATGTTCACATTTATGAGCATAAACGCTTGCATTTATCAGTTTGACTTTCATTTTTCGAGTCCAAACATAATAAACAGAGCTGCTGTGTGAGCCCAAGAGAATCAAATAAAAGGGTCTCACTATTTTAAGGGTACAGATTTGGAAGAGTGCTGCACTGCCATAAATATTGTCGAGGTACACTGAAGGACCACTCAGTCATTGGCTGATGTGATGTCTAATAATGATCCCCATTTATCCAGGATAAAAAGTACTTGGCTACATTGAGGGAAACAAATGTGCAATGGATTTTGAATATCTCTTTGCTTTGTATGGTTTATAGGTTGTCTCTGAAGATTGAGCCAGGAAATAGTTCACCACGCATGGCCTCGTCTAAAGAAGATCTTGCAGGTAGGAGCCTCAAGAGGCATATCTAACAATGAATCCTGACGTGGGTGCTTACTGTGTATACACATATGTTTCTTGAACTAACATTATTAAAGAGGTGTGTGTGTGTGTGTGTGTGTTTATGTGTGTGTGTTTTTATCGGCCTAGCTCTCTCTCTGTGTGTGTGCGTGCGTGTGTGTATGCGTCCAGACATATTGCAACCCTCTGTATACCTGCCGGTCCTTTGGGTCCGTGGGGTCCCTCGAACCTCCGACCAGCTCTAAGTCACATCCTTGGCCATAAATCATTCCTCCGAGCAGTTCCCCCCAGAGACAGGCTGTTAAACCTGTGAAGCTTAGAGTACATTGGGCGTAGCGCTAACCTACAAATGACCTTTTTTTTAGTCACAGGGTGCTTCCCCTCCCTCCATCCCTCCTTGGCATGCTTTTGGGTGGCGTCCATCTTACGTAGGTGGGAGTCCCTTCAGTGCTGAAATGCTCTCGCCGCAACAAAAGTGCACTGTCCATCTAGAACAGCAGGCAGCCGGTCGGTTATTGGAGGACCCTGATGGATATGACAGGCCCTCCTTTGAGTCCGCGGGTGAGGCCAGCGAGCCTCGGAGCTCTGACGTGGATCTGAAATAACACACGAGGCCACATCCAAGGGTCCCCAGCCAGCCGTTACTCCTGAATAACAACTTCACACATATAGTCATCTCTCCACACCGAGCTCACCCATCATGGTCCTCAAAGCAACAGGGGGTCTCCATCTTACAGCCCAAAGAAGGGTTTGGGAGACCTCTGTGATTTGTGAGCGCAAACATCAACAGACCCCCACTAGGTCTCTATGTGCGAAAGTTGGAGCAACTGGGGAGTGACTTAACAGGATTGGAATGCATCCAGGGGAATTAAGTGCCAAAATGTTGAGGTCGGGGGGTGGGGGGAGGGGGTGTGTGCACAGGCATTAATATATGAGGAAACATCAGAGCGGGTTTAGGAGGGTGAGGTAGCAGAGCAAGAATAGGAGGCCCAGGCTTGTCAAGAGATTTTTCCCCCTACAAAAGCTTTCAAGTCACTGGTGTGACTCCGACTTTGTTCTACCAGGGTGGTATCCAGCAAAACCATTCTTTTTTTTTTTTTTTGGACACATGTCCCAATCATGTGACTCCAAGATCACGTTTCTGAAAATGGAAATAAAAGCACAGTAAAATGCATCCAACTGGGTCAGCAAGCCCCTAGTCACGCAAACTACATGTACTGCGTTTTTGCGATAATGATGGAAATGAGAGAATAGCCTAATGTCCTCATCATTCCAAGCAAGGCTCTTGAGGATCATAACCTCTGCCTTTTTTTCCATGTTAAAGCTCAGACGAGAGCTCCCGTGACTGGGCTATGTATGTTGTTTTGAAAGGGTTGTCATGGTTATCAGTACCCAGGCCCCCTCGCCATGCCACTTTACTGCACATTTTATTCTCATCACATGAGCCACAGGAAATATCTGAGACACCATGTTTTTGGTGTAACTGCCCTACTGGCCCAACAAAGACAGGGTGAGATTAACTAATATGACTCCCAAATATAGCGCCGGTCCCTGCAAATGCAATTAAAACTGTTGTATGCAGATTTTCCAGCCAAGTCGGAATTAACAACGACAGGACATAATTTCCTATTTAGTACGTGTGTTTATTTTTTCCGCCCAAGATTATTGCCATTTGCTATAATGACAATCCCTGTAATGGCTTGGCCAGAAGGCACGGGCACTTGTTTTGGTGACGTTAATCTTTCTATCGACATTACTGTTATTGCTGTTGAGTTGCCCGGAACCACTGTTATAGATTTCCCTGTGCGCAAATGACTTGCATGGTAAGCAGCCTTCAGTCTATGGGCTCCACAGTGGCTGCCATGAGGAAATAGCAGTGAGAACTCCATCTGTTTTGTACAAAAGCAACGCCGTCATGTGGACTGTTGTCTTGTCCAAAAAATCCGTTTAGTTTAGATTCTCTTATGCAACATGATTTGGTCCTGCTGGATGAGCTGATGCACAAACTTCACCAGGCACGACCAAAAAGATGAGGTAGTGCAACTCAAGAATCTCAACAGGGGCAGCATTCAGAGTGAGGCAAACCAGACGGTGTGGCATTGGAGTTGGAATTAAAAAGCAAGGTTAAGCAATCAAATTTATTTTCCAATCCTGAGCATATCAAATGCCTTTCCCTCTCTCTTCCCTCACTCTCCCACTCCAATGTTTTTTGATTTTTTTAAGATTTGTTGATGATCCAGGAGGTCTCACCCACACGGTTATTCAAACATCACTGTTAAGAAGTGACCAATAGCCTCCCCTCAGCATGGGGGAGAGGGAGGAGTGTTGGGGTGTGTGTGTGGCTGCAGAGAGGTGTGTGTGTGTGTGGCTACCCAGGGGCAAAGACACACAGCCTGGGCTGCTCTGGTCATCGGAGGGCAGTGAGAGCTGCAGCGAGGGAGCGTGTGCCTGCTAATGACAAACAGGCAGTGATGTTTTCCATAGCGGAGCCTCTCTCAGAGTCACGGGCTGCCAGGAATGACCAAACGGCTCCTCCTGTTTGGCCGTGGGCCGTGGGTGGTGTGGTGTGGAGAGATCTCCGAGAGACACCACCTGTGTTTGTGTGTGTGCTTGTGTGCGCATGCACGTGTGTGTGTGTGGGGGGGTATATGTGCCTTGAGTCTGTTGCATGGTTGAATGTAAGTAATCTATAGGTAACTGCACATAAGTCACTGAGGTGTGTGCACCACTAGAAGACTGTGGCTTAGTGTAGGGCAAAGACGCTTTCTCTGAGAATGATGTGTACCTCCAAGATGGAGTTTGTACATGATACATTTGCATTTTACTGAATGCAAAAAGCAGGACAGGTTCTGGAAGATGTGTAGGCAGTGCAAGCTGAGAGAGATAGATGAGTCAAGGTCACTGTCGAGGTCAAGGGTGACCTCAACATCTGGGAGAACAATCATCACATGTGGGGTGGGGGAGCGGAAAGTGACGAGCTGGCTCTACCTAGAATAAAAACACCCACACAAAATGTGCACCAAACATGAAGCTCCTGAACTTCTATTCTCATTCTCACACATTGTTGAGGCATAGACATATATATCCATATCGTTGAGCCATAGACATATATATCCTGGCGGGGTGATGGGAAAACTCTGTTCATACTGACTGTGATGTATTGACATGTTCCCTGGGAATCTGTGTCTTGTCAATTTACGACTTAAGACACTGATAGACGGATGACCTCGACATGCTGAAATTACATTACTAGTACTCTTAGATACAGCGTTTACCCTTTGATGACTAAGTGCTGCAGTTCGGTTCATAACTATGCTCCTGAACCACTTGTTAGACGTGACCCACTGACACTGAATTCAGCTTTAGGGGAGACAAAGAAAAAACAGAAACACATGTCTACCTCAATGCGTGACAGCTTGACATTGTTAAAAGGGCGCTTGCAGCAGGAGAGCCTGCTTCCTCAATACACACATTTGTGTCATAGGTCACCCACCTGGCATGCGAGGTGGCCTGCATAGACATTCTGCCTTGAGCTTTATGGAGACATATTTCAGCCCTTTTAACGACCTGCCTGGTATCTAGCCCGTGAAGCTACACCCCCCAGGCTTACCTGTGTGATGGACATTTAAAAGGAGGCCAGAACAGTGAGAGAGTGTGCTGGAAAGCAGCTCTTTACCCACTCAGGCTGTGCTGTTCGAGAAAGCTGGCCTGACTATGTGAGCAAAAGAATTATGGGTTCCCATGTGTTTCAGCACCCCCTTCATGGCTCAAACAGACTCGTAGGCATAATTGCAGGGGAAATGACAACATTTCCCAGGGGTTCGTGTGTGCTTAACAGAGCCGTGATGAATTTATTCTGAATGTAGTCCCTTGTGTCATAGCAACAGAATGAACCGCAGGAACAGATTGTTTCTGCACACAGCGCTAAATGAAAATTAAGATGCCATTGTGCCCTGTACGTGACTTTGTGCAGCCTAGTTCAAATATGTACAATAAAGGGAAGATCACCACTTATCTGTTGTACAAAATCAGAAATGAAACAAGTTAGTAGAGCACAGATACAGTACATTTTGCTGTGCAGAATAGACCGAGTAGTTGTTAGAGAGTTCGTTTTCCAGCGGTTGGACATTGTTAGAGGATGACGTGCAGCTGTCCCGTGTTCACAAAAACACAGGTCCTGTTGAGTCTGCTAGAGATGAGGTTGAGCGTTTCCTCAGTGTGACTTAGAGGCCAGAGACCCACTTGTACAGTACTCACCGCTCTCACTGGCGTTAGTGTTGTAATGATGTTCAACAGGCTTGTTATTACGGTTACTGTCAAAGGCAGATGAAGAGTGTTTGGCTGCCGTGGTGATGGTCCTGTGGAAAAGAAATTGTGCGTGAGTCTGTCTGCCGGTCAGTGACACTGACCAGTTCTGTCGTGTCTTAGGCCTTGGGTCTCGGAAATCTGACTGGCCTATCGGCATGCGATCTAGACGGCAATATATCTTAATAACTTACTCTGTCTGAAATGCAAAACCGCCAACGACAATTTTATTATAATTTGTAGGATTATTTGGTCTTCTCCATCCATCTCTGGATATGCTGTTACACTCCTGAGACTTGCATCACTGAGAGCCGTTGTTGTTTACTAGTGTGAACGGAAAGATTATCATCACCCTTTCCAGCTTGGGGAAACCTCACCAGATGATCAGTGGAACGTTGTCTTGTTAGGCCTCAAGGCCGTCTGTTCTCTTCCAGGTCCCTCAGAGGTGTCTGCTTCTGTGAGGTATAACCGCCGCAGGCCCACCTGCCCCGACGCATCAGTGGCCGTTTACATGCCCACCCCTCCCCCCTCACGCCACAGAAAGAGCCACAGCCTCGGCAACAAGTCAGTCCCCCTCACAAATGCCTTAGGAAACACACACATATGCTCAATTATGGACTATACTTTTTATGATCTTTCAATGCTGATCAATATCAGCATTGAAAGATCGGAAAATGTATATATCACCACCTTCTTTCCCTCTCTTAGCATGATGTATCAGTTTGGTGTTGTGGAGAGCAAGAGTGCTACATTACCCTTTGAGAAAGCTCGCCACCTGCTGGACGACAGCTTCTTGGAGTCTCAGAGTCCTGCTAGACACAACCCCGCCAACGCATCCTTCACCAATGGCTTATCGCTTGGTCAGCCTAAGTTTTCTTGCTTTAACCTCTCTGAAGAAATACTAGGATGTGATCTCACGCGTGTTAAAACCTAATTGTATGTTTCTTAAATTAGAAAATTGTATAGTACTTCCACCACAGTTAGTCAGAGTTTTGTGTGTTGGCCCTTTAAGAAGCTTTCTGGGGTGTCATTCCTCTCTGTCTAAACCCTCAGCAGACAGCAGTGAAAGCTCCTTCTATGAAGACTTGTCATCAGGAGTAGAAAGGTGAGGTGCTGACATCTTTCATGTTTAGCTGTCTGCGTTTTTTGTTGTGTGAATGTTGTGAGCTTGATCTGTTGTCTTATATCCGATGTGCCAATGTATTATTTATTGTTATTTTTTTAAAATCAGTATCCCAGAAACGAATGGTTGGTGTTCTTCATGTTTGTGTTATCGACAACAATTACCCAAAGGATGAAATAGGAAGTGAAATATGTGTGATCATGGTCCTATTGATGAGCTCAGTCGGCTGTTAGGGGGTTAGACTGACTTTGACCAACCGTGTGTGAACAGGGGGCGCATGTACGCCACGCTAGGCCCCAACTGGAGGGTCCCCCCACGCCTTCCCCCCAAGAGCTGCAGTTATATCTACAGGTACAGTGCTCCTTCAGGTGGTGGGTCAAAGGTCATGCAGTAGGTCACTCATCCTGGGGCTGGGGGTCACAGTCAGCCATACGTGCATGCCGGACATCTCTCTCGCTCTCCCTCCTCTTATCACTCTTTGGTTTGCTTCTCGATCTCTCCCTTGTTTCCTTGCAGTAGTTGGTTTGGATCTTCTCTGATTGGTGATCCTGGCATTCTCATGCACCGGCGCAAATCTTTTGTCTATTGCTCTGAATGAGTTTTGCAGGACATTTTCTAGATCTTGCTGTGTGGTGGTGGTGGTGGGGTTGACGTGAATTTGGTGAACGACGCACCTATGAGGGTTTTGGCCTTCAGTACTCGGTGACCTAAAAAGATCTCACTCTGATCGAGAACGCAGGCTTGATTTCTCCATCACCATTTAAAACCACTTGTCATTTTGGCACAAGGTGTATGACTCACAAAAATGCACAACCGCCAGCACTTCCCAAAGGGAGACACATAGCTACACTGCCCACCCCCTCCAGCCTCCACCCTGCCTGCTGCTGTCCTCCATCTCCCGCACCCCGTCAGCAAGTGCTCCCTCTGGTCTGACCTCAGAGAGCCCCACCATCCAACATCTGACCACTAGCCTAGTCTCCTTTTATCCAGCCTGGATGACCATTTCCCCTTTTTCCTAATGTACTAGAAGCCTGTACGACACCGTAGAATAACAATGAATACATGTTCTTTGGCATTGCCCACACACACATACATAGATACCTTCACATTAAGACGCGCGTCAGCTTTTGGCTTGACGTTCGTTCATCAGCTCAATCATCCTCAGCACCCTTATGTCTAAAACTGACCGAGCGTTCTTAAATGACAGCCATTTTGGTTTCCCAATCCTCCCACTAGCCCCTCGCCACTGGACGCTGTGTGCGGAGCCTCGGAGGCGGGGAGCGTCACCATGGAGGGTCCCCTGAGACGGAAGACCATGCTTAAGAGGGGCAAGAAGCCCAGGGTGAGCGCCGCAGCTCGTTAACGTTTATGTGACGCCGGACGGACCTACAGCAATGAAACGGAGGTTAAGACACCTTTTGGTGATCCTCTGGGAGGTCAATGCTTAAAAGCTGTGTTAAATTGCAGAATGCAATAAATGCATACCACAAGATAGCAAAGGTATCAAGGTATGAATTGTGTGCATTTTGTGAGCAAACTGTGTGGTACTAGAGCCTTTGCACATTGACCCCCATTTTTCCATGAGAAAATCCTCATGTGTTAAAGCCAAAGATTCTAGAACAGAGCTCTTTGGTTAAAGCTTACATGACCATTTTGGCCCTGATCCAGTCTCAGTTCTGCATGGTGATCTCATTACGTCTAAGGTAAACTGACTGATAATGTTATTGTCTAAACCCTGATGTATAGCTGTCATCATGGACACGGTACTGGGTGTCTCTCTCCGGAACGACCCTGAGCCTCTACGGGACCAAAGCGCTGCGGGCCTCGGAGAGAAAGCATGTGAGTAGCTCTGGCTCTCGTCTGTGGGTTTGATGCATGCGCGCATGCAATAAGCATTTATTGCAATCAGATTCGTTTTCAAACAAAATGACACTTCTGGATCCCTCATTTATGAGGTGAACAGAAGGAGACACTAATAACCATTTAACGTGTGAAATGTGCAGAGAGGCTCGCTACAAGCCCTCGCTCACTAACCCTGCATGTGTAGGTCTGTTATTGTGCTTATTTGACTGATGTCATGTTGGCTCATCTGGGCCTCTTCTGCAGTACAAATCTGCTCCCTGTAAAACGATGTCCGTAATTGGCTGGATGGCGGTTCTGCCAGACAACCCGGCAAGGCCCAACATCTTCCAGTTGAACGACCCAGACAAAGGTGAGGCCCGGACCGGTCCGAACGCATAGTCAGCAGCGCAGCGAAGCCTACTCTCTCTCTCCCTCTCTCTCTTTCTCTCCCCCACCATATAAAAACAAAATGACCTCATTGTCAGAGGTTCCCCTTGTTAACCCAGAGGGTCAAACCGAACAGCGGAACTCAAACAGGAAAAAAAAGAGGGGAACAGAGAGGGAGAGGGCTTCCCTTTTGCCCTCTAAACACTAAATCAGTCTTTCCGCTCTCTCTCCGAAGGGAATGTTTACAAGTTCCAGACGAGTTCCAGGTTCTCGGCCATCCTCTGGCACAAAAGCCTGGAAGAGGCAAGCAGGAGCAACAGACCCAAGGTACCTCAGAGAGGACGCTTTCTCATCATCACATGCACTGAATCTCATCGTCTTCCTTTCTCATCATTTTCTGTAATAATGGTCTATAACAACAGATATATATTATATAATCTGTAATAAAAAATATATTGAAATGTAATGATGTGTTTTTGTCTGTGAAATTAAAATAATATCTGATCTCTTCTCCAGACACCAGCCAATCTCATGTCCTTTGAGTGAAAAGGAATGCCCCCCCCCCCCCCCTTCACCCGTTCCTCTCTCCAAATAAAAGCCCCCTTCTCTGCCTTTCGGGGGCACATCAGTGCCAAAGCTCTTTGATGACGACGGACACGCGTGGACACCCAGGCGGATGGGTCAGAGAGGAGCATGGATGGATGTGTGTGTGTGTGTGCTGGCAGCAAGCAGAGATGGACAGACCGGCTCTTGGTATTGGCTGCTGCTGCCGCCGCCGCTGCTGCTGCCGCTGCTGCTGCTGTGCTTGCGATACATGCTGAAGGTCTCCCCGTCATTAGAGGACAAGTCCTGAACACACACCTCTTATCTTAGCTCACCCCAATCCCCCTCCCCCAACCTTATATGGACGCTTTCTGCCGTTGTGTATATGTGTATGTGAGTGTGTGCGAAGACGTCTGCGTGTACATGCCTCTACTGCAAAATGTGAATGAGCACGTGCTACTGTATAGCCCATGTTGGGTTGCTTAGAAGTATAGTTGGATGTGATGCATAAGCTAACTAGGGAAGACATTTGTTCAGTGTTAGTTGAGAGGACGTCTGCCAAAAGTCTGGTATTGGATAAAATGGAGTCGCACCCCTGGTTGTATTTTACTAGACTATTTTAATAGTCTAATGCTGATCCAACAGATTCACCTGCACAATATTTATTTGTAAATCTGGAGGTACTTAGGAAAATACTTAAGGAAAAAACGTAAATCCATTCTTGGAAAAACTTGAAATTTCCGCTCATCTCATGTGTAAGAGTCATATGAACTGTCTGCACATGACAATTGGGACATGAAACTTGAATTTGCTCAATAATTATGTAGTTATTACTTGCACTGAGACATAGACAGTCTTGTGTTACAAAATGGTTTGCTCTGTCTTAATCTCCATTATAGCCTTAAAACTGGACAGTCACATCAACGTCAACTCTGCATTCTCCAGTACAGGCATGTAAAACAGGACGAGAGCAATAAATGTTCATTTAGCTCCACAAATGCACCAGTCCTGGTTCCACAAAGTAAAGATCACCTAAGAAAAAATGAATTTGTTTGGGACAGTCACGCGTCAAGGTGTCTGTTATACCACACATTAAGAAAACCGTGTATTGGTTTTACTTTAAAACATTCAGTACTGCCAGTATGGTGGTGCAAGTTCTGTACAGCTGTGAACATAGTGTCACATTTTGGGCCAGGACAAAACAAGTTTGTCAACTGAAGAAAAGTCATCAATCCAGTAAGCCATTACTAGAACTGATGCAAACCAAGCTGTTACTGTGAAGAAACTGTCAGTGAGATTGGTACCACAAGTTTATTAAGCTACTTTTTGTTGTTTGTTTCCATTGTGAGCTTATTAATGAATGCAGTAGCAGTGTTACAAAGTGATTTTGTTTCATATCACTGGAATGTGCTTTTGGAAATTTTGTTAAGCTACATTAGTTGTTCACCTTAAATGTAAGGAAGATAAAAAAAAAAAAAATCTCAATGAAGAGTAATGGAATAGTTTAGTTAGTGAAGGCTCTCTTTAACAGTCTTCATGGAACTGGCAATCTAGCATCGAAGGAAAAATGTATCTAAATTGCCTGTAATATTGTAAACGGGCTAACTTGCTGATTGACTGATTAAAATCCAAATGAAGTAAAAAATTGCCATTGTGCTATGCATGGTGTCAAAAGGCCTTCCATTAAGTGTTTCAAGGCTAATTTGAGACAATCAGAATAACTCTTTAACGGTGTGTTCTGAATGTATGGATTTAGGTTGTGTTTTTATTTATTTTTATATCATTGTAACCACTCCTCTGTGACTTAGTGTTTTTTTGTTTTTATATAAATAGTGGCGTGCCACATGAACAGGCTTGAAAAATAATGCTTTTTGTGGAAGCTGTACAAAGTGTAGGCATTTGCACAGACACCGTTAGGATAGACACATCCTTGCAAGCATCGATACATACACACACAAAATGCCCTCCTCTTTGTAAGGTGTGATACACTGAGAACTTCAATAACCAGATCTTTCACAAAACCGGGTATGATCAACAAGACTGCTGTAGTTTTGGATTGCCTCTACAACACACATCACACAGCTTAAACTTTCTCACATCACAAGTTGCTTTTAAGTTATGTTTTTCCTGATAGAAGTTTATTGCTGCCATTAGCAGATAGTCTCCTGCATTATTGACCGTAAATACTAAATATTTCCTCTACAGACACATATCCCAATAAGCAATAGCACGATTGACACAGTATATTTAGTTAATTTCATGAATTGCCCCTGAAATGTGATGTCCTGTCTCAATGAAAAAGGCATCAAAAATGTGCAAAAATGTCCGTGCAGGCCCTGATTAACTTGCATTTAAGTAAAGCTAACTTATTCTCCAAGGGAAACCTGCCATTACAGAGTGTCCTACTAAGTATGACAGCAGTGCCAGAAAGTTTATTTTTGTTTTATTCATATTGGTTAGGATCAGCTACCACCACTACCACCAAACTGTACTTTTCTCTAAACAGTCTTGCTGATATATAAATATAAGTGTATTTATTAATGTATTTTGTTTCGTTTTTTTACTTCATATTTGGACATGTGTGTTTATATAATTGTTTATATTTTGTCTAAACATATCTACATGATGTAGTAACGTGACAATGCATGTGACTTGTGTTCAACTAACACTTTGTATTGCCATTTTACTTTGTTCAATGCCTCTTCATTTGGGGGTTGTAGTACAGTATGTTGCTGTATATCAGCTTTAAATGACACTGAATTGTGTATTAAATGCCACTTAGCTATAAGACCTGATGTCTGTGATGCAGTCTATGCATACTCACATCACCACATAGACCTGTAGAACTGTGAGTATGCAGTCCTGTATACACACCTGTGCAATGAATTACAAGATGCTTTCATATTCAGTCAGCTCACCAAATCATAAATCAAGAGATCATAAGCTGAACACATTTTGCTACAAACAAAACCCATACATTCCTCCCTAGTTATTTATTAAAGCAAACACTCATTGGGGAACAAAGAGATTGTGCAAGAGTTAGCTACTTTCATTTATTTTAAAGGCAGCATATTTGACTTTTTTAACATCTAGCCAAGCCAGTCACACGCTTTGAGATGGGTGGTCTGATTGTGCACTATGGCAGAAGAAAAGCTTAAAACAGTGCCTGACTCGCTCCTCTCTTCACTCCCCCCCCCCCAGGTGCACATACAGTATTCTGTAAATTCATGACATGCATTTTTTTAAGCAGTTTAATGCCTGCATTTCTTATCCACTCTTGTGGAAGACTTGTTACATACAATATCTGTGTATGTCACGGGCATGACCTCAAACCTGCCGTAACTTTCACTAATTAACCTGATCTGAATAACTCCGAACCAATTACTGGTACATAGAGGAGAGAAGGGATGCCAGAGCAAAAAGCCTCAGCCAAATAACCTAACTGCCCAAGCCAGTGCTTCCGGTTCTTAAACCAATTGTGCAGAGCTTAGGTAGTGGTAGTTGCTCACAATACTTTAAAATGATTAAAAAAAGACTACACATAGTAGTGTACACAGGTTTAGTAATAGGACTTGTGTGAGAAGAGCAGGGTTACGAGTACACCTCCTGCTCACGTACATTACATATTATTGCACCTTTACTAAAATGGCTCAGATGTTTGAAAAGTAAGTGTGTTTATGTAAGAAAGGCACAAGACTACAGAAAAAACAACCTCAAAACAACCCAGAAATGTTAAGAAACCCCCGTACATTGTCGAAGATGCACACGGTGGCTTTCTGAAAGTATGCTTTTTAAAAAAAAAAAAAAGAAAATGAGGATTACTTCACGTAGAGTGAAAGGAAGAATAGAGGAACAGCTAAATGTTGTCCGACCCAAAGGACTTTTATTTATCCATGCTTGACGTTTATAACAGTGTGTGGTGGTTAACTGGTTCTAATGTGAAGTTTTTTAACCTGTGCTGTTATGAATGGATGGATGGATGGATCTGTCGAAAAAAGACATTTAGCCACCAAAAAAAAAAAAAAAAATTAGAAACGTGGTACTTTAAGGCAACATCTCCTCCAGGATTTGCTCACCAGTAGTATTACGAGTCAAACACATGGCGTAATGAGGTGATTATGGCGATGGCTTCCTTTACTGTGAATCAACAGCTTGGCACAAACTCCAAGAGGCGAGGGTGGGTGGTGGGGCTTCAGGGCCTTCCTCATGTCAAGTTCATTCCCTTATGACCAAGGCGGTGCAGGCCGAGGGCCAGGGGTTAGACAGCACAGCTAGCACAACTGCTGCCCTCAGTCACCAACCACATCCTGTGGCCACATCACACCACCGAGTTTGTGCTGACATAGCTTGGGTTCCAGTTCGCTCTACTCACACTTTCTAAAAGCAGAATGAATGTGTATATGTGTGTGTGTGTGTGTGTGTACACGTGTCTTGTTTGTGAGAGCATGTATGTGTGAGTGTATGAAACTGCAAGTGTGTCAAAAAGTTGTAGAACCTAAAAGCAAAATAATTAATTATAATAAAAAATAAACCCCAAAAAACAAGAAGACTTTGGTCCATGCAATATCTAAGTTGGCTGTTTTTCTCGATTGTTTGTTTGTTTTGTTTTGAAGTCAAAGAGCACCCTTGGGCTGCCTCCTTCCTCCTGGCTTCGGTCTGAGCCAGGCTGCACGCGGCCCTATCCGTTCTCCTTCCACAGCACCAGGTGAATGCTATGGTCGGGCATGCTGGTGGCAAACACCAGGCCTGAGTCGTTCTGCCCGTCCAGTCCGTTAAGCCAGGCGGTGGTGCCCGGCAGGAAGCTGGAGCCACGTTTGGACTTGCGGTAGGCTGGCAGCGGCCAGCGGCCCGTGACGGACTCTGTCCTCAGGTCCATCACGTACAGGTAGCTGTGGTCGAACAGCAGGGCAAACACCTCGCCGAAGCTCAGCAGGGAGAGGTTGGTGAAGTCCTGTGTCTTGATAACCCTGAGCACCACGGCGGGAGAGAAGAGACACACATCGGAAACTTGGTGTTAGTGCTGAGATATGCGACAGATTGCTGTAGGTTGCGGCCTGAGCTTGGTATTTAAAAAAGCAAGCCATCTACACTCGGTTTTACTACAGTAAAGTAAAGAGAACACACAAGACAACATGATTTAGTCCTTCCATTTAATCACACTGCTTGCTGTGCCCATGCCAACACTCCGAAGAAAAGCTACTCACTAGGGAACTAAGAACCTGCCGAGACGGCTGCCGTGGCTGGCAGTCATGGCGACGGGCTCTAGGGTTACCTGATGATATCAAAGCTGGCAAAGTCCCACTGGTAGACACCCAGGTCCGAGCTGCAGATGATGTAGCGGCCGTCAAACTGCAGACGCGGCTGCAGGCCCACGCTCCGGTCCTCGGACACGGACAGGGTCTTCAAGCACTCGCAGTTGATCTCCCTACCGATGGGCCAGACCTGAGGGAACGCAGCCCTGTTTAATGCTCTTATTTGGAGCAACAGCAGTATTAAAGATGACATTTTCACAGTAACTAAGCCAGTGGCCTTACACTGATGTTACAAGTGTGCAATTTTCTCTCAGCTGAGCTCAATAGAGCTACCCCCTTGCAAAAAGATCATCTTTCTCAAAATACAGTGTTATGAGTGTTATGTATTAATAGTGGCTTTCGGCAACCGCTCAATGTCTTGCTTAGGTACACAGGTACACTTTACAAACCGTTCCAATTTTGAACAAAAAATGTGTTCTAAAGCCACAATCTGCATTTTCTCTAAAAGATCACAATATTGTGTGCACTACTTTGCTGAGACAACAATGCAGACCTTATTTTTTGGTGACCCCAAAATGCATGTTCGTAGCTGCATTGTACAAGTATACTTCTGCCTTTATGTGGCGGTCATATTACATACTGCTTTGTGGTATGTCAAGATTCTTTTATATGTCCATATTACTATCCCCACCCTTTCTACTGTATATTACATCTTGCTTGGGTCTGTCCACGACCATGGCACCCTTGACAGGGACAACAAGGAAGCGATCATCCTCAGCTGCACTCCGAAATACAGGCTCAGTCCCTGCCCTGTCATACTTGATCATCCTTAAGCATCCTTAAGCACACTTTGTTGATATTTGATTTAGTTTTTATAGTATATTTAGTATTTTAGTATCATGTTTATCTTCTACTGTCTCTATTGTACAGTGGAGTTTTCTTATATGTATATTAAATTTCCCCTTGGGGATCAATAAAGTATCTATCTATCTATCATTAGATTTTTACCCTAGTGTGCCAGTGTGTGTGCATTTGTGTATATACACATGTGTACCTGCATGTGTGTCTGTGTTTGATTCTGTATGCATGTGGTTAGTGTGCACATTTGTGTGATTGCATAGTGTGAGCACTGACATTGTGTGTGTGTGTGTGTGTGTTTCATAATCTTGGGCACGATTTAAGTTATTCCACAAAAATGAGGGAATGACTTATTCCTTATCAACATAGTGGTGCTACATGCCCACCAAGTGTCATGTACCCCACTTTTCCAGATATCAAAGAAAAAGCAAAAATAAAAAAAAATTCTATATGACCCCACTGTGCTATCACTGCCATGGTCATAATAATGCCATTGTAGCTGACCCACTCAACCGAAGCCCTGTTCCTCAATTAGGAAACATTGACGAGCCTCCAGCCAGTGTATAAAAAAGCCACTAGAGACCCCTTGTGGCTAGATTGCATATCAACACATCAACTGAAAGTAAAAACCATGTTTACCTTGATCTCGTACTTATCAGCGCTCAGTAGGATGTAATCTCCTGGACTGTGCATCATGGACTCCACTTCGCACTTCTGAAGCAGAACCTGAGGGGCAGGGAAACACAAACACAAACATGCTCATTCACATTCAGGCCTCATAGAAAACTAGCCATCCACCATCTGAAAAACATCACAAGCACTCTCATGCCATCTCAAAGTATGCCAAAAGATGGGAGATGTGAGGTAAGGTGTGCCTACCTTGGTGACCCACTCGGTGTGCCCAGTGAACGTGTTCAGACAGGCCCCTGCTGAGAGCGCCCACACCTTCACGGAGAAATCAGCCGAGCCACTCACCAGGGTGTCAAGCTCGTCGTTGTAGTCCACACTGAACACTGTCAGAGACAGACAGAGAGGGACGAGGGCGAGGTGAGGGACAAGTCGGAAGGGGTGAGAGCAACAGGAGTGAAAGGAGAGAGGAGATAGCAGGGAGACGTGGGGGTGAATGGAGAGTGAAAATGGGCAAGGGGGGGGTCGGAGAGGGAGAGAAGAGTGGACCGTCAGCAGGCTTCGTTCTCCACTCACCCATGTCTCTCACAGCAGGACTCATCTCACCTCTTCCACTCCTGTCAGGAGGGAGTAGGTGGTTCTCTAACTCAAACATAACAATTGCCCTCCTGATAAAATGTGTTCAGCAGGCAACTGAAATTATGTTCTCCACAATCAAAACAAAACTAAAACTATTTTTGTAGCCCAGGATATGATTTCTCTCATTATTTTCACATAAAAGCCTAATGCAATTTAACATCTGCATTCTGCCATAATTACTATTGTGAAGCAATGAATGTGGTTTGAGTACTCTGCCTGGTAACTGAGACTGTCACACTTTAAAGACCTGGGGGCATACTATGAAGCAAGATTAGTGGACCTGGTATGTTGAACCTAAAGCCTGAAGGCATTTCTACACACACACACACACACACACACACACACACACACACACACAATACATATCTTAGAGAATAATAGCAGTTGCACAAAACTTTATCAAAAGACAACATGTAATATTTATATAACCACACAGATATAATTTAAACGTGTTCAAAGAAGATGCAGCAGAAACGCCATGGAAACTCGGAAAGGTCAAAAGGTCAATCCCAAATTCTGCAGACCTGTGGGAAAGGTCAGCAGGTTGCACATGGTCAGGCAGATTCTCAGAAGAGGCAGCAGTTCAAAAACTAATGTCGTCTCTGGTTTGTAATCAGGATTACACAAAAACCATAGGCCCAATTATCATGGAAGTTGGTTGAAATGTGTAACGTGGGTCAAGTAAGAAGCCATTACATTTTGGAGTGCATCCCACACACTTGCACAAATGTAGCTTTGCTTTCACAAATGTTGCAAAACAGAACATTAGCTTTACTTTCACTTGCAAGATACAGCATTAAAGGTCACTGTTGAGGCTTGGCGGAGGTAATGTGCGCACTCTACTGAGTGCCATTCTAGCTTGAAATAGGATTAGCTGAAGTCCCACTGAAAAGGTGCTTGAACATTGATCTCAACACAGATCTCATCATCTAAACACAGTAGGCTGAAGTCTAAATAAAGCTGGAGTCTGACTTCACTGCCTCTGTGATGTTTTCCTGCACGTCTGTAGCTGAGACTAAACAAGAGCCGAGATCAACACCCACCTGCCCCTGTGTGCCCACGAAACTGCTGAATTTTGGCACCCGTGCTCCACTCCCAGCACGCAATGGTGTTGTCGAACGATCCGGTCACCAGCTTCTGCTCGTCAAATTTGACCGTGGCGCAAGTGTGGGTCTGGATCCCGTAAATGCACTGCCCAGTGCGGACATCCCAGAGCTTTGCAGAGAGGTCATCTGAGCCTGCAGCAGATCGTAACACATTCTGGTAAGGAGCACCGTCCCTGAAGCACCATCAGGCAAACAGTCACTACACATACAAGCTTCCAAAAGCATGTGCCTCAATCAGCATTAAAACGGTCAATTACACAAACACTCTACAACAAAAAATCAAATGTACATTCATTGTACAAATGTGAGGCAGTAATATTAAGTAACTAAATAACCAATTGCATCATATAGCGGTGTACTCACAAAGTACAACTTATCCAAATATATGATTAAATAGTATTTTTTCTTTTGCTTGTGGTGTTGCTCCTACCTGTGCAAAGGAGACCATCTTTGTAGTAGAGGGCATAGACCCGCGCACTGTGGCCGATCAGCGAGGACGTCTCAAAGGCATCCTCCTCCTGCAGCTGCCTCATGCGCAGCTTGGCCTTCAGGTAGATGCGCTTCCAGTGCAGCGCGTCCTGGATGGAGTCGTCAATGCGCCAGCCCAGGTCGCGGCACACGCCCTGCCACACCTCTGTGCACGCGCTGATCACCTTGTTCCACTGCTTGCACACCAGGCAGCAGGTGAGCAGCGTCTGGGGGTCCAGCCAGCGCAGCAGGTAGAAGGCCAGCTCCAAGGGCAGCAGGCGCAGGAAGTCCCTCTTCAGCAGCGTCTCCAGCCCATTGGACAGGTGGCGGAGCTGGGTGGCGCCGCTCAGGGAGATGAGGCGGTCCAGCGACTGGTTCCTCTGCTGGTCGCTCAGTGTGAGGTAGGCGGCGGAGACTGATTCCAGCCACCCCTCAAAGGCCGCCTTCTCCATGAGCACATCAGAGCGTCTACCTGTAGAGGGTGAACATGAGATCTCATCTTCAGACATCGTATTTGGGCCTGCGCCAGCATTTTGCTTGACATAAATTCACACTTCAAATGTATCAAGATTCCAAGGAACGGGCTGTGTATCATTACCTATGTCAGAATAGCCAGGCACAATTCTCTCTGAAATTAAGATCAAACTGAAACACCTAACGTCAGTAGCGAAGAACACTCTATGCAGTCATGATAAGTAGGCCTGACACTTAAAACGTCCACTGGTCTAAGGAAAAGAATGACTTATTACACCTGGGGTAACATGCATTTTAAAAGGCTGCCAAAGCTAACTAAATGTGGAAATTGTACACTTAAGAGTGTAAGTTATTGTCCATATTAATGATCCCATATGATACATGATGATGACACGTGTCTGTTATTCCGTAAAACAGATAATATTATCCAATAACTACAGTAGTCGGTAGCTGCATTAGCAATACGTTCAAGGCCTCCAAGCAGTCACAAGTGGTCTTGCTAGCCTCGCGCAATCGATGGAATGCAAATAGCTAAAGCAAGTTACAAAGATAGCTAGCTCACATTACCTTCTGTAATGCTGAGTTCAGCGAGATGCACTTCACTTTATCGGTTAATGTTTAGCCTAGTAAGTATTTTGCACCGATACAGTACTATACATTCCAGTTAGTGTCATCTTACGTTTGCAAAATTGAGATGTTATAAACAAGTATAAAGTATGCAAAGATTTGAATGTCTAGCGTTACTCACCATTTCCAGGAGAACGGGTATCGGTTGTGGACGTTTTGCTAGCCAGCTAACAGATAGCAAGTTAGCTAGCTAGCTAAGCAAAACCGACGAGAATATTAGCGAAATTATGTTAGCGTCAACGATAAAAAGCCGTGTATTTGAATAATCGTAGTCTTGCCTTGATGATGTAGGACTCAGGTTATCTGAATACCATATTAAATACTTGTTCAATGACAGTAAAACGCGTTTAGACCTCTCAGTTGTCAAGTCGTTTTCGTTGGGTAGCTTCCTAGACCCAACTAGCTCACACTCCATCAAACTAGCTTGTGCTGGTGTAAGCTAGCTAGCTGTCTAGTTTGTAGACATAATGATTTATGAAAACCACCTCTATATTAAGAGATGCAACTAAAAAACAGCAAGCATCGCCGAGTGTTCTACATTTGTTTCTTCGTGCTGTAGCGTAATATTATTTCAAATATACAAGTAAGTCGTTTCCATACTTAATTTGTTAGAGTTGATACTCCAGCTAGCTAAACTGTTATTGTAAGCCACCGTCGCAAGACCACTAGTACAGTGAAGGCAAACAACACAACCCAATGCAGTGGTTAGTGTTTCAAAATAAAAGGTGCTGCTTTTCAGGATGTGCAGCATCGGTCAAGAGTGTAAATTGTTCAACAGTCAGCGAATAGCTTAAACGAACCTAATTATGATGAAGCTAAACAATTAACTGTAGCCTATTTTTAGATGAAGGAATTAATTGTTTATCATAATGTATTAGCATTCAATTTGGAAACGAAATTAGCCTTTTAAAACTTCTGTAGCCTTCTGTAACTCCACGATGCAGGCTGCACTTATTTTTCTTGTAGACCTATTTTATTAGACGGTGCTACCATGCCCCAAGTCAATTATGTCGGGTCACTTCTGGAGAAAGGGGGAAATATAATAGCAAAACTGGGAGTGGACCTACTACAAAATCTAAATGTTTCTGGTGCTACAGCGAGCGAGCGGCAACATGAGTGATTGATTGGTCTTTCTTCCAAGAATTAGAAAGACATTCACAAGACTAGTTCAATTGTTTTGATGGTTTACAAGGCCTTATCTTATGTAGGCCCACGTCTTTGTTTATAAAGAAGGTGATAAGCCTACTACTAGAATACATAAAATATAAAAAATGGACATTTAACTTGACACGAGTACGTTCTTTGAAAAGATAAAGAAAGGAAACTGTTATTGCTGCAGTCTTCATGGTGATCACTGGCAGGAAGTCATAAAAAGGAAATTGCCTGTAACAGAGTCATGAGGTGTGTCCTTGGGTTGCCAGATGTGCATTTATGAGTCTCCACCTATGTTTGAAGTGCACCCCTCACCCAGGTGTAAAGGGGCAATAACTAAATATTGAAAAAGGTGTTCACTTGTGTCAGTAAATTATTTTAACGTAAAAAAGCAGATCATTTAATGGGATAATGAAATTTGTGGTCGTGGTGTGTGTGTGGGGGGGGGGGGGTTCCTCCTTAGCCATGGATCTCTACATTGGTTGGACTTGAATTTACACACAATAAAACAAGTCAAAGCAACGCTGCTGTTCATGTTTTTTATATTAATTTTAAGGAAGCAAAATCATGCAATCATGTAGGCTAAGGCTCATGGGCTGGTTACAGTCTTGTTCGATTTGATCCCTCTTTTGTGGGTGTTCCAACCCATCCTGTGCAGGATGCCAAGTCCTTTCTGTTTCTCCTGCTCAGCTATCTTCAGTTCATTCTGTTCTGCATGCTCCCTCAGTGTGACATCTTTCACTCTATCTTCCATCTGAGCAGAGGTCTTCATCTCTTTCTTCCTCCGTTTCTTCTCTGTCTTTTTAGCCTTCCGTCCTACTTTTGCCTGCCTTTTCATTTCAGCCCCTCGAACCCTCTTCTCCATTATGGCAATCTTTTTCAGTTCTTTCTGTCTAATTAACTCTGCAGTGCTGTCTGTATGGTCCTCACCATTGCTTGGATCTGAATGTTGGGATGGGATGACCTCTCCTGCTGGGCCAACCTGAAGCAGCCCTCCTTGATTGGCAGCTGCTGATGTCTGTCCTCTGTTATCTGTGTGCCTGCCACACTCACACTTGTTTTTAAAAGCTCTGCTTGTGGAAGTCCACTGAGGGGGGAAAATATCAAAACAAAGCTTGTGAATATGGAACACATTTGCCTTACAATATTCTTTATTTTATGCTGCTAGCCATAGTTTAAAGAGCAGGAGCTTCTTAATCATCAAATAGGCCTACATGATGTGACTGAAGGAACAGTGAAAACTATAGGCTTATTTTAGATTCTTTGTTTCATCAGAAACAAATAAACTAAATAAAATGAATGACATTTAAAAATCAAACTACCCGACGAGGAATATTGTTTTCAAATTTTCGAAAACTCCACCACTTCCTGCGTGTCCCACAGCAATTCTTGACTGCTCCTTCCATACGTTTCGTGTTGCTGGTGCTCTGAAGATTGAGACATGAATGCATAATAGATGCCAATGACACATCAAGCTATGAATGTGACAGCACAGTAGAGGCTAGGCTTGGGAATCGGTTCCAGGTATCAGTTAGGAACCAGTTCCAAACGTTATCCATCGGAATCGTACACATCCACACGTTAACGATACCACTAACGATTCCAATACAAAGCTTTGTTTTAGAAATTTTTACTTTTTTAGAAATTTTAAAGCATTCAACTACTGTATTGATATTGCACACTTGGTATTCATTCTCTAAAACTGACTATGAAATAACACCTGGTGCTAAACAAAAGAATAAAATTGTGGAAGAAATATCTCACCTCTCTCACTACTTGATTTCTCAACTCCTCCATCATCTTTTTCCGCTTTATCATCACAGACATCACTGTAGACAGCAAAGCAGCTTCTCTCTCCTGCATATACCTGTTCCAATCCATTCTTTCGTGCACTCTCTCCCTCTCCAGAACTATCTTCTCCATTTCAAACTCTTCGTTTCTTTCTATTAGTTGACACTGCAGTTTCATCTCTTTTTGTTTAAGAGCGTTGAAACGCTGCTTGATCTCCATTTGGTCAGTTAAGTGCTCCTGATTTACTTCTGTTGAGCGTTCGTCATTGTTGTTCATCTCTCTGTCAGTGAAGTCCTTTGGCAAGCACTTGATCCTGCACTGTGATCTGTCTGTGACAGATTGGTTAATGTGCCTGAGGGACTTCATTACTGTGTCAATTTCACCAGTCTCTTCCCTGAGAAAGTCTTGCATCCTCCCAAGTGCTTGATCAATTTTAGATTTTGAATGACAAAATTGTTCCACTTCAAATGTTTCCTGGGCAGCGCCTTCTTCCTTCATCTCCTCCTACCATTAAAAACAACGTTAGCCTACCGCTACTCTGCTTTCCACTTGCGTGGGTCATTTGTGTCTTTCCCCCGGTACTGATTGGTAACCTAGGCTATTTGCTTCGGGCTCAAATTTAAACATTTTTTCATGAATGTGCATTCTGCTATAGCCTATATGTGTTAAACATCGTTTGACGGAAACCAGTTTCAAACTGGATATCATCGTTGGAATCGCATCTTTATGTTGATACGGCATGATGGCACATAGGCCTATGATGCGGTAGGCCCTCCTAGTTCTTCTAGCCTAGGCTATGTCAACCAATTAACCATAGCAATAACAATCGTGTGCCGGTGTGAAACTAGCATACGCGAAGGCAGTCTAATTAGTCTATTTTATGTGGCCTATTGACTTGATAGCCTGATCACCTAGTGTCTATACTTACCTCTGAATCAGACGTGTGTGGCAAGGCCAAAATGTCTGTAGGCCTAGCCTAACCCACCTGAAGAAATGTGTGAGTGTTGCCTAGTGGCCTGTAGGCCGAGTTATTTCGAATGTTTGACTGTTTCTATGTAATTTCTTTTATTTAGCATCGACTCTACAGAACCGATGGAATGCTGCTGTGAAGACTAACGGAGTTGCTCAGTTAGGCTAATAACAGAGGTTCAAGCGGTAATCAAGGATCTTTGCTAATAATAACAACTACTAGAGAATGTAATTGCAGGGAATTACGAGTGCACGAAAATGCAAAAATGGCTACTGAATGAAATATTGTTGAATATTGTCTAAAAGTAAAAAGATGGAGGTCAGATAGAGAAAAAAGCTGGCAGGGTGTCATAGTTGATGACAACTGACAGTTGGAATGGACGAACAGTTAAATAGTTGAGTAGTTTAAATAGTTACATTATTTTATAGCGAATTATTGTATTGAGGACTTATTGTGAAGTTGAAGTTGAGGACAAAGGAAACAGTTGACGGGAGTCAAAGTTGATGACAACTGACTGTTGCTAGAGTAGTTATGGTGGTTGCTATGCTGGTTGCTAGGTTAATGATGTTGGTTGCTATGTTTTAACTGTGAATGTGGTTGCTAGGCTGTTGCTAGGGTACTTGAAGTCGTTGCTAGGTTGTTGCTAGGGTGTCCATGGCTACTATCAGAAATAAAGGAGTTAAGGCCCATTCACACCAAGAACGATAACGATAACTATAACTATAAATAAATATCGTTCTCGTTAATATGAATGACGACGTTCACACATAAACTATAACGATAACGACATGAAGAACGATATCGTTGGGGATCACTTTCAGAACGATTTTCACAACGATAAAATGCTAATAGCCAATCAGAACCCATCGAATTTTAGCCGTCACATTCATTAACACAAGGAGAGACTTTGTTTATCATTGTTCAGTGTGAACGCTTTTATCGTTATGGATATAGTTATCATTATCGTTATCGTTCTTGGTTGCTAGGTAGGTGGTGGTTTAATATAGTAGGCTAGAGGCATAGTTGATGATAACTGACAGTTGGAATAGTTGAACAGTTAAATAGTTGGATAGTTTAAATGGTTAACTTATTTAATAGGGAATTATTGTAGTGGAGACTTTTATTTTGAAACAGTTAAACAGGATCTGTAGTCTTAAGAGAGCCAGATTGTATGCTTAAAGCCTGAGACAGACAGTTGCTGGAGGTGGCCGGAACCATCTGGCTCTGGCCGGAACACTTGGCATCGGCAATGTTAAGTATATGGGGAAATTTTCAGTAGTTTTTAATTAATAGTTCAAAAAGACATTCCACACCTGTCCTAAGTAAGACCTACGTAACGCAGTTTGAATGAAGTTTCTACGTTAAACGGTTGAAGCCGCATTAAACGCGTGAAGTTTCTACGTTAAACGGTGGAAGCCGCGTTAAACGCGGAAAAAGCGTTAAAAGAAGAATAAAAAGAGGAACTCGGATAACGGTAGATTGCATTGTCATGCGCTCTAATAATGGCCTAGGCCAGAGATGGCTGGTAGGCCTAACTAAAGAGTATTTGCCTAGGCTACACTGAGTGTTGCTCGATTAAAAAAGAAAAGAAAAGATAAAGAAAGCAATGCCGCAAGATTGCCACATGTTGCGTCGCTACAATCCTTAGCGGCGCTATCGGCTTTCCTTTCATAGTCCCGCGCCAACAACAGTTGTGCTCTTTCAATTTTTGTTGCAGACCCTATGTAAAGCTCTACGATAGGGGTCTTTTGCTGTGCTTTATTCTCACCACGAGTGTATAATAAACTAAATTATTGCATCTCGTTGAAGCAGAGATTTTGCAGTCCATTTTAGTTGTGAGATTGTAGGGGCTATCATTTTGAAGTCCCTCCACTCGGCGGCCATATACCAACGTTTTATGGGCACTCATCGGGCACAGTCTTTGGGTCGAACTGCGCGTGCGCAAGGCTTCACGACACCAATCTTGCTCCAGCGGCGAGATCACAACACATGATTGGCAGGATGTCTTCACAACGCACCATATGATTGGCTCAATGTATTCACATGTCGACGTTTTGCCGAGGAAGGGGTGGGATATGTGTAGACAACAGGCCATATTGGCGTGACAAACTAGCCCCATGCATTTCTATGGAGTATTTTTTTGAGTGCTGTGTCTCCACATTAGAAAGTCTCTGGCTTTAACTTGTCACTGACGTTGGCTTGAACACAATGTAATAGTAATGTCAAACAGTGCAATATTGTTGATGACCAGCAGAGAGCAGTGCATTTATAAGTAATTCAGACGTATATGGCTCTGAAGTAATTGATAGGAGTAGGCCTATGAGTTTAAACTCATGATATTTTGTGAGAGAAGAAAACGTCTTGAATTGATATGACAAGAGTGACTTCAAATTTAGGTAATAATAGCCATACACTTACACAGACAACTCTCTTATTCACCCTATAAAAAAACATACGCACTAGGCCTATTAATATGGATGGTCAAAACGGGCAAAATTGACAAAGATAGCTCACTTCCTGGTGCTGTCACCAAGTAGGGACAGGAATAAAATTCTATAATTTCCATAGGACACTTCCTCCCATTGCATATTTTCACAGAAATGACAGGTGACCTGTTTAATGTATTATATTTCTTTAATACATGGTGGATACTGTATTTACATCATGTTTAATTTAGTGCATGGGAATAACACTCGAGTCTTCACTACATGATAGCAATAAATGAATGGGTAAGTCCACCACTTTGTCACTGTACAGTTCCTATGGACTTTTAGATGGCAACTGTGGGAAGGCAAAATGTACTGTACATAGAACCTGGCTCATTTGGACAGTAAGATGGGCTGTGCATGTGATGATGAAGAACCCCTATTAAGAGTAAAAAAACGTTTGGTGCATTGGGTATAATACACAAAGGCTTTCTCTTTCACAATGACAGGCCTGCTCCGAATAGAAAAATAATACTTTTCACGTCAAACACAGTTTCTGATTGTGCAGTGAGGAATTCCAATCAAGCTCAGTGCTTTTCATCATAGAGTTCAGGAGGAACATCAGAAGCCACAACAATTATGTGAAATTCATGAGCAAACAAGGTTGTGTTCACTAAGAAGACTGAAGTCTGTTATGCTATAGACTGAGTCTGCTATCCAGTCTCCCTATTTTGGCATAGCCACAGTACAATGATGTTAAGCTGTACAGTCCAGTACATGTATTAGTTCAACTATTTGTTTATTGTTTTATCTAAACCTTCTGCAGGTCATGTCAGTTGATCAAGTGAGTGTTTGATGTGGTGTATACTACATGTACCTGTGTGAGGCTGTATTCTTTACCAACTGACCAAAGGTAAACTCACACTAGAACTGAAAAGACTTTAGGAGGAGTCCTGATATCAACAAATAATTCTGTAGTCCCTCTGCATCCACATCCGAAGCAGGTGAACTCTCAAGGTCAGGGCTCCCGTTGAAGTGTCCTCACTTTGCTTCTTTTTTGTCAATAGTTTATCATCCAAAAGCCAATGTCACATAGAGATGCAGCACAGCACAGCATAGCTGCTAACACTGTCTGTTTGAATGTTTTTTCAACCGTGAAAATGAGATTATTGAAGCCAGACGTCTGATCTAGCTACTGCATTCACAATGCAGCACAAGAACTCCATGTCCCACCAGGTACAGGGAAAGATAGTCTGTGCCTCAGAGGACACAAAGACACAGCAGCCACCCGCAGGCACCTGCGGAACAGAACAGAACAAAGAGCGCTAAAAGATGAGGCAACATGCGAGGGAAATCAGGCTTATTTGGGTCATGATAGGGCAATGCGGACAAGAAAGTAGACACTTTACTTAACAGCCAACATCTACTGGACAGCAGGGATGAAAGTGGGGAGAGAATGCCATCTGTTAACATTCAAGCTCAGTATGTAAAATGGTTACTGAACATCACCAAATCCAACCTCTAACCTTAACCAGAATGTGTAGTTATCAGAGTGTCAATGATAATCGGAGCCTCTTTAGATAGTATAGTCTGTGGGTGGACTATCCAAGTAAAGTTTGACTGAAAGTAGTTTTGAATTCTTGCCAGTACTACCACAACCTTAGATCTCCTCTAGATATCAGTACTACTACAACCTTAGATCTCCAGATATCAGTACTACCACAACCTTAGATCTCCTCTAGATATCAGTACTACTACAACTTTAGATCTCTAGATATTAGCAGGGAAGCCAACCTTTTAGTTCAGCTTGAAGTGAGATTTGTTACAGATAAATGTGTGCCACATAGTGCACAGGAAAAACTTTGAACACATCTTAATAGTTTACATTAATGAATGTATTATTATTTGTAGAGCATTCATCAGGACCTGCTATCTGGCTCACTCTTTCACTCTCTTATCTTCATTCCCTGCCTTTATTGAGAGGCCCTCTGCCTCTCCTCTACTAACTCTTCAGGACAAACTGTACTGTCCATGAGTTGGTATTATTTAAAAGCATGTTAAAAAAAATATATAGTTGATATACAGTATGCATTTAGTAAAAATTAAAAGTGGCATTCCACTATTTCTTAAAACATATCATTTCTAAACTCACCTCTCATGTTACCAAATAGTGCAACTGTCATGTTAGTTTGTTTCAGTCTGTCAGTCTGATATTTCTTAAATGAAGATAGATTAGAAGATAATGTAACAGTGGAGTGTGTTCCTTGATTAGTTTAGTTGGTCAGTTATTGGTTGATAAATAAGACACTGTTGTGCATTCGTTTTGAGACAGAGTTAGATGCGCTCACAGACAGGAGCCTAATATGTAGCTGCCAGTTTTAAATCCACCTTATGTCTGCCTTAATACATAGATCTCGTTGGCAGCTTCATTTAAAAATCACAAGAACATCGGAGGATGCGTAGACAAAATGTTAGCGTGAGAAAGGCATGTGTGCTAATATGTAGTTGCCAGTTTTAAATCCACCTTATGTCTGCCTTAATACACAGATCTCGTTGGCAGCTTCATTTAAAAATCACAAATACATCGGAGGATGCGTAGACGAAATGTCAGTGTGAGAAAAGGCATGTGTGGTGTGAGGGAGTGTCAGTAGCGTGAGTTGGCAGCCCTGGTTTTGGCAGGCAGTTCCCCTCTCTTTTTGGTATTGCGTACCGCCACTGAATCATTTAGCGGTACATAGTACTGGTCCATACCGGCCTACTTTCACCCTTGCTCGACAGCCAATTGAGTACAGCATTGAAACAACCCAGAACAGACACTTATTCCACAGCTAAGATTACAGAGAGCTTTTGTTTGAATCAAAGAACAATTCTTAAGTTTTACATTTGATGGCTTGAGACAAGCTTGGACTGTGACAAGGAGAATTTCTGACATTCTGGCAGATACCTCTAAACCAGGCCATCGTAGAGGGACAGGGCCTGGACGATGGACGGGTCGGCCTTGGAACCCTCCTGGAACTCATGCAGCGTCAGCATCCCGTCGGCATTCTGATGACAATGGGTCAGCCATCAAAACACACAAATCGCATAAATCATCCCAATCCCAAATCTCCCTCTCATTTTTCAAAGTCTTAATAATAAAACACTTAGTTGCTTTGGTTCCAAGTCATGAGAGAATAGAAATGAATGTGTCATTAGGATATGAACAGTGAAGGGTATGTGTGTAGATTTTGGTCACGGTTGGAGTTTGGAGTGCATGAGCTGTTTGGGAACTATTGAACATGAACTATTCTATTTTATATCCTTTGTCTCTCGGCCAACATGTAAAAAGCTAAAGGAAAGCTGAGGTGATGTGTGAAATGCAATCTGCTGGGGAATAAACTGCAGTTTGTAAAACAGGGTGAAAGACTAAAGAGAGAGAGAGAGCTGAAATGATAGTTATATAAGTTACGTAACTAATCATAACGTATGTATGAACTCTGAGTAAAACTATGATGTGAAAGGAAGACTGATACAATGTGCAAGTGCAAATGCAAGCAAGACACGTACCTTATCCATCATGGCGAAGATGCGATCCACTCTCTTCTCGGGAGTGTTCTCTTCCTCGGGTAACTCCACTGTGTTTCCCTGCCGTCAGACAACCACGTGGAGGGACAGGAGGAAATACAGAGCACAGTCATGAGACAGATGCAGCGATGCATGGAGAGTGCTGAAGAGGCCTTAACTAACCACACGGCTCAGCAAAGGCCTCATCATCCACCTGCAAATGCTTAATCCATAATGTCTAGATGAACTATCACATGGAGGAGATCAGAGCACAACAGGACAGAACAATGCATCTGCAGCCCGTGAGTCTTCACTAACTCACACTGCTGGCACGTGTGGTTATGCAGTCAGCCGTGCCGTGCACAAAACAAATGACTCACCACCATCTGGTAAATGGCATCCACGATGTTCAGCATCTCGTCTCGAGTGATGTAGCCATCGTTGTCGAGATCGTAAAGTTTAAAAGCCCCTGCAATAACAATTAATGAAGGGCCTTAGGAAACGGTAACAGTATTGTTTATTATGCTTAACTGACAAATGACAGATGCTTAACTGACAACACTCATTGTGATTTACTCTGATTTATTCTGATTGCTCAACAAGACGATATTATAGTGCATAAACTATAAACTGTGTGTTTGTGTGTGTGTGTGTGTGTGTACGCACACACATACTGTCTTAGTGTAAGTCTGTGTTTTGGGTGTATGTCTCTGTATACATATTAGTAGAGTATGTGTAGTGTAACCAATATGATTGAATATGTGTGCAAGCAAATATAGCCAGCGATAATACCAAACAATGCATACTATCCCATGTGATGGTGTGGTTGGAGGTCATAATGCATACTATGCCATGTGATGGTATGGTCGGAGGTCATAATGCATACTATGCCATGTGATGGTGTGGTTGGAGGTCACAATGCATACTATGCCATGTGATGGTGTGGTTGGAGGTCACAAGACTTACATCTGAGCTTCTCATCCAGTGTCCCTCTGGAGGTGACTGACAAGGCCTGGATGAATTCTGAGAACTCGATGCGCCCATCCTGCCGAGAAAAAAAGATTCAAAAGCCCATTTTACAAATGACTGAGAGGGACATGGCATACAGGGCCTCGGGTCTGTGTCAGTAAAGCAGAGATGAAGACAACCCTTCCCGTCATTGCAAGCCAATGGAACTTTCATATGAATGAAACATAAGAGGTACCTTTAGAGGTGATAAATGTACTACGATGAAAATTATACCCTAAACTTTAAATAGTTGATGAATGTCAACCCCAAACAGATGAGTCCACCGTCTTATGAGCTGAGCTTCTGCTTAAAAAGGGAGTTTTACATCATGTTATTTGAAGTGTAGAGAGAAGCTATTGGCTCAGCTGTGTGATGGCAGGCTGATGCCATGAGAGGAACATCTCAGGATGTGACTAAAACTGGGAGGATCGAGGAGGGCTTTCTATGACAGTTATAGGCCTCCTCTATGTTTGTACTCATGACACCTACACACATACATCTCCACCACAGACAACAGCAGACACCAACAAGCACAAACTACATAGAGCATCTCAACTCAAAAAAATGATGCAACAGCAGCTCAGACCTAGGATTTGTCAGCCCTGTGGGTTGATATCACCCCCACAACACACAGATGCTGGAGTCCCTCTAGTTCTCCCATCATGACTACTTGAATGCAGTGCATTCTGAAACCTTGGGTGAGAAATGCACTCACCCGTATTATATAGCATAACATTCTTTCTATAAAGCCCTCAATGGCGCACAAAAATGTCAGCAAGCTACAAATGCAAACCTTGTAATTACAGTATGGTCTCTTACCTTATTCTCATCAAACACGTTAAAGACGAAGCTGGCAAACTTGGTGGGGTCTCCGAAGGGAAAGAACTGCTTGTAGATCTTCTGAAAACCTGCAGAGTCCAGCTGCCCGCTGGGACAATCCTTAATGAAGCCTTTATACCTGAGCACAACAACATGAGAGGAACCTTTACACCTGTATCATTATAGAGTCAGAAATATCATTACAGAGATACAGAATAATAAAAAAAAATGCTGCAAACCCGCATCAATGGCATTACAAGCCATCAGCAATCATATCAGGATAAATTAAAATCGTATCCATGCCAACCTGCTCTAAAGCAGTTCTAAGTTATTTTTGAAAGCCAAGAACATTACCAATGCAATCAGCTTACAATAGCCATTTCCCCTCATGATAGAAAGGAAGACAGAATGTGAACAGAGCCAGGGGGACCAAACAAAGCATGGACATGGTAAAGGCAAATAAACGTCAGGGCAGGGAGGCAAGACAACCACATGGCAGGGGCAACATTTCACCCCAACAAAGCAGATTGCTTAAAAGGTGCCATGTGTAAGAATTGAGGTAAAAATATCCAAAAAATGAGCTACACGCATCAAAAGAATGAGAAGAAATAAGGGCGATGATGTCATTGCTAAATTACATGCTAAATTACTAGCCACCGCCCGACAGGTGTCATAATACCAGTTGTTTAACACACCTCACCTAACACAGTTACCTGTGTGTTAATCGTGATGCATTAACAAACAGGAGACTGAGACAGCTCATTAGGTAATATGCCCATAACTGCTTCAAAGTGCCTATTAGCACAGAGGTGCAGGATACATTGGAAAATGAGCATGTTCCTGAGCACTTCATTTAGATAACCTTCCCTTCTTTTATTACCTTGACCATTGATGCATGGGTGGAATCAATTCAAGCATCAATTAAAGCACAGCTAAGCTGGAAAAAAACATTGCATCATAGACACAGAGTTAACAAAATGACAACATGTACAATGTGGTTTGATTGTTTGTTTATCCACGATTTTTAATGAATAGGGCATGTTGTTGCTGTATGTGCTCAGAAAAAAAAAATCAATATATATTCTCCTATTCAAGCAGTATATCTCAAGCAGAGAGGCACAGTCTCTGGTGAGCATCAACCCATTTCTCTCTATTGAGTTGACAGAAGGACACAGAACTGCATTCTTGCCAAATCCCACTCATGCCTACTGTAGATACCTGCACAAGAGAATATGTCTCTGTGAATGCCAGATCGATCCTGCAACAAAAGGCTGCTCTGACACTGTATGGGGCTCTAGTGTTAATACTGATGCTGCTGCCATAAACAATGAATCAAGATGGAACTATAAACCATGATGGAACATGAATGGCTATGAAGGAGTGTGTGTGTGTGTGTGTGTGTGAGGGCACACGGATGTGGCGTGTGTTTGTTTGATGTGTGTGTTCTCTCAGTGT
>NC_055969.1:30762736-30820236 GCF_018492685.1 Alosa sapidissima
ACTTACTATGTTTAAATTATTTCACAAAAAGGATAAGCCCTCTCATTTAGGAAAACATTTACAGAAATTACTTTTCCCAGATGAAAAATCTGTAAATGATGTACAGATTTCACAGGAGTGCGCTCAACTCAATTTGAACCAACTGCTGATTTCAAATGACCTGGCAGTTATTGACTGGCTATGCCTGCTGTCATCGGAGCTGTTGAAGTCAATTTGAATCAGCCTATTAAAAAAACATGATCGCTTTCACCAAGCCTCAGGGCAATGTAAACCAACTGGCATTTCTCACAATTTACATATCCCCACACAGGAATTACATTTATGTTGATCTCAAAGAGCTAACATCTCTATTAAGATCCAAGTCTAAGTTCTGGTGGTACCTCCAAGTCAGCTGAATCACCGGCACATATTGTTATCACTAATGATCAAATTAAGAAGTTGGAGAGCTCATTGAGGACCATTAGTACCTAGATGCGAGAACACGTTTAAACTTGAGCCTTCAGGGATAAACAGTGGCAATTATCTTAATAGCATCCTCAGTAACTCAATCCAATCAAATAAGATCGATTTTCTCCACGGAAGGACGGAGGTGTTTAGGCGCCTCTTTATATTGCATAAGAAAGACTGAGAGACAAAGAGAGAAAGAGAGAAAGAGAGAGAGATAAAGAGGGAGGGAGGGACAGAGAGAGAGAGAGGGAGAGAGAGAGAGAGACCGAAGAGCTGCGAGGAGAACACAAAACAATAAAGGCCAAGTGGTACTCACAATAGGTTTTCCTGGTCAGCTCCTCCACCACCTCAGGCTTCAGTTTGCTGTTGGACTTCCCCATGACTTTTGGCAGTCTGCACACTTCTCTCTCTGTCTGTCTCTCTTTCTCTCTCTGTCTCTCTCTCTCTCTCTGCCTAAAGCACTTCTCGTGTACCCACCTCTGGGGCCATTTATTTATTTTTTAAAAAGCAGGCAGGCACAGACAGTCCTGCCAAGTCCTGCTCCTCTTCCAGACACTAGCGTCAAAAGAGAGGAGGGAGAAAAAGAGGGGAAAAAAAAAGAAAAAAGAACAACAAAGAAAAAAAAAAAAAGAACAGCAAATAGCCACAAATTAGACTGAACAAAAAGAGTGGCGGAGGAGAAATGTGATTGCTGTGGCACTGATGCGCTGAACCTCCTCTCTTTTTGTCCCCGGGCGCCGCGTGCTGAGCTGTGGAGAGAGGGAGAGAGAGAGAGACGGCGGAGTGCAGGATGAGCTGTAATCCGTTCAGCTGCGTCCGAGCTCCTGTCCCTTCCTTTCCTGCACGGCTCTGGGTCCTCAACCCCGCTGCGGAAGGCAGCGCTGTGGGATCAGTGCTCTGGCCTGGAGGGGAGCGCTCTCTCTCACACACACTCTTGAGGAGGAGGAGGAGGAGGAGGAGGAGGAAGGGGGCTGCTGCTGCTACTGGTGGTGCCCGTGCCGGAGGGACACACTCCCATCTGTCTGGATCTGCCCGCTGGCGATGGGGAATCGGGTGATTGTGTCCCTGGCTGGCAGAGTGAGATTGCGAGCTGCCTGCCCCGTCGCGCCACTGAGAGTGTGTGTGGGAGAGCGTGCCTGTGTGGGTGGGTCTGTGTTGTGACCATGCAATGTGTTGATACCGTTGTTCTTGGCAACAGAAGCCACTCCTATTATGCTTCCTCCCTCTCTCTCTCTCTCTCTCTCTCTCTCTCTCTCTCTCTCTCTCTCTCTTTCTCTCTCTGGTTCCCTTTTTCTTTCAGACAGATTCTCTGTAGATATTATTCTATCCTTGGCTGTGGTTTGACAAATGGCTTAAATGCTTAAATACTAACATGTTTCAAAGCAGCAAAAGCTTAACCTCTGAGGTTCACAAAGTCCTTGGGAGATTCTCAAAAGTGTATCATCTTCCACTGGATAAATATGCAGAAACCACTGAAAAATACATCAAAACAGATGTATGAACAAATGTCAGGCAGTCAGGCAGTCTGACTCTGCAGGAAAGCCTTTGAATGCAAAGTAGTACTCAGTGAACACTCCCTCGATGGACTGCCAAGATGAAAAAAGTACTTATCTATTTCTCAGACCGACAAAAAAAAACCAGACTGTTCTCAGACAAAACTCTAGGGCTGTGCTAGAGAGTCTTGGTATGTTTTTTTCAGCATTGAGTATGTATTCAAATGTAATTCTTTTCCTTTTGGCCCAAAGTGAACAAAGTAGGCAAATGCAGCAAGGTCCAACAGTTTAAAATGATAGCAGTGACTGTGCAACTGTGCAGATGACTTTTTCCACAGGTAATTCACAGCGCCCTTCACAAAAGATAGCCTTATCAGCTCTCCGAAACAGATAGAGGGGGAGCTGAAATGAAACAGAGGGGAGAGAAGATAACTGGCCTGGGATCAAAGCTTCCAAACTCTCACACACACTCACAAAAAGCATTTACCTGAAACCTTCATCTAGCAGCTTTAACAGTGTGTCATCTGTAACCTGCAAACTAGCTTTTAAAAAATATTTTTTAAGATTAAAGTTTTCCCTCACAATCGAATCTCACAATCAAATATCTCTTTCAGGCTTAGATGCATGCAGATCTGTTGTCTCGTCTGTTAGTATTCCTCGACGTGTGAGAGCACTAATGTTGAGAGCAAAGGAGAAAGAGTGCAGCATTGACCTGCTTATCACACCCCAATAAGCTTTAGCACAGAAAGCCAAGGAGCGCCATCAGCTCTGCATGAATAATACACCTGCGACAAACAAATAGCCACACACACAGACACACACACACACACACACACACACACACACACACACACACACACACACACACACACGCACACACGCACACATAAAACTCACACTGTCAAAAAAGCCATGGGCCTTACCTTTGATCTCATTCCAAAGTTATTCCAAAACAGAGTACCAATGAACTGCAAACAAACATACAAACCTAAATAAATGAATAAATTGAGAGCAGAATAAACACAAAATCACAACATCTCCCTGTATGACACCATGAAGATTCAACTTCTTTTATTCTCTCTGTAG
The DNA here is from genome assembly GCF_018492685.1 of Alosa sapidissima. Lineage (NCBI taxonomy): Eukaryota > Metazoa > Chordata > Actinopteri > Clupeiformes > Clupeidae > Alosa > Alosa sapidissima. Next base: position 30,765,763 of record NC_055969.1, read on the forward strand.
GACTGATACTCTGAATCCAAAACATCTGTGACTATATCATCTCACCCAAGACAAATGTCAGCCTCTTCCTGGATAATCAAGCTGTTATTGTAGTATTTCCAGAATATCAATATTTTCTCTTCAGAGTTTAGATTTGGAGATAGGGTTTATGAGGTTGAAATTCCGTCTACAAAAAGACGCATACAGTTTATAAACCAGATATATCCTCTAAATAGGAAAATATGAAACACGACTATTAATCTCTTCCAATCATTTACACTTTGAAGTGCTATGCATTTACATAAAGTTGAACATTTGCTCTGCTTCTCCTCCACAGTCTAGTGAAGTAGGACTGCAATCCGTCTTTGTCATTGGACCGGCTTCAGTAGTCTACACCCTAACAGGAGGAGGAGGAGGGCAACCCAGAGAATGTGTTGGCAGGGGATCAATGGGGGAAAAAATGTTCTATCCGGGTCATACGGGGACTTATGATTTAGAGGTAAATGAATGAGATGAAAATGGATCACCCTTTTCCAAGGTTATCACAGATCATCATTCAATCCTGCCCTTGCTTTCCAGTGCTGCTAACACAACGGCTCGCTCAGTAAGCATTACATGCGTCAAATGATCTTTAGTGACATTCTGATGTCCATTCTCTGTGCTAAGCAGAGATCATGACCACACCTATGCGCTCGCGCTTCATGGACGAGACCATGATAACAGGTCCAGGGAACATACAGTGGCACTTGACATGTTTCTTGTCCGTGCCCACTTCTGTCTGAGGGCCTGATATATCTCTGACAGTTGGCCAATGGGATGATCCTGTGTTTGACATCAAGCGTGGGTCACCTGAAGGCAACTGTTATCTAATCTGGTTCCAGACGCCACCGAGGAACAAACCCCCTGTGACCGTAAATCACCGCCACACTCCTCAGTGCACCGCCAGTCACTGGCATGGTGCAATTAGCACATTAGGGGGATTGCACATTAACCGGGTAACAGAAAGTGGAGTAATTTGGGCTAATCCATTAAGGCAGCTAGTCCAGTCTCAAAATAGGAAAGGAGATGATTATCTAGTACCTTAAATAGAAATCAACATCAAAACAATGGATTAAGTTATGGGTGGTCCCTTCTAATGATAAGATGAATGCTTTATTTACAAATCTGTTCAATAATGACATATTTAAGTCCAATTTTGTCCAGGTCCAAGTGCAGACTGTCTGCAAGTATTAGGGTGAAGGAGTGCAAGAGAGTTGGGGCTATGTGAGGATAAACAGAGATAAAGCAAGAGGAAGATATTCCTTCAGATGAGATGTTAAACCGAGGTCCTGACTCACTGTGGTCATTAAAGATCCCATGGCACTTATCACAAAGAGTAGGGGGTTCCCCGGTGTCCTGGCTAAATTCCCAACCTGGCTCATTCAGTCTAGCCCCCTAATCATCCCCCAGTGTGATTGGCTCATTCACTCCCTCACTCTCCACCTCAAGCTGGTGTGTGGTGAGCGTTCTGGCGCATAATGGCTGCCGTGCATCACCCGGGTGCTACACATTGGTGGTGGTTAATGAAGTCCCCCCTTCCCTGTGAAGTCCTTTGGTTGTTGAGGAAAGCGCTATATGTGTTGTTGTTGTGTTGTTATTTTCAAGTTTTGTTGCTATAACACATTTGTTGCATTTTATTAGCATATCAGTGCCGACAGTTGAATATCATTTCAAGTTCTGTATCCAAAGGCTTCATGTCTGGAGTAAACCCACATTCCGAAAAAGTTGGGACGCTTTGTAAAATGTGAATAAAAAAGAATGTTAGGATTTGCAAATCATGTAAATCCTATATTTAACAGAGAATAGTTGAACTGTTGAAGGAGAGAAATTTTATTGTTTTTTGAAAAAACAAAATATGTTCATTTTGAATTTAATATCAGCAACATGTCTCAAAAGGGTCTGTTTAGGAACTGAGGGGACCAGTTGCTAGAGTTTTGAGAATGAAATGTGGTCCCATTCCTGCCCGTACAGGATTTCAGCTGATCAACAGTCTGGGGTCTTCTTAATCAAGTTTTTTATTCCATTCAGGACATTTTAGCACCTCAACTCTTCCTCTATGAAGAAATATTGTTGGTATTGTTTTCCTCATATATACAAGGTCTTTCCTGAAAAGACATTGTCTGGATGACAGTATATGTTGCTCAAACTCTGTGCACATCATTCAGAATTTATTCCTACCTGCACCATGCCCATGCCATAGGCACTAATGCCCCTCCACACCGTCATGGATGCTGGGTTTTGAACTGAGCATATAACAAGTTGGACACGTTGGGATAGTTGAATAGTCTCTCTCCTCTTTAGCACATTGGAGTGTATGATTTCCAAAAAGCTCAGGCTCAGATAAGATGGTAGAATTTTTGTATCATGTCCATAAAATGTCTTCTTTGCATGGGGAGTTTACACTAGCACTCCTGAATGGAGCATTGGAGCAGAGTGCAATCGGACTCTGTGCAATAACTGCTGTGTTTACTGTTTCTGTTTTTTAGCTGCTTATTGAGAACATGGAATGAATGTGTATGTGTGAGATATATATATATGAGATATATATCTTTATCTTACTCTATGTGCTGGTGTATGTGAGTATATATATATATATATATGAGATATATATCTTTATCTGGTGTATGTGAGTATATATCTCATATATATATCTCATATATATATATATATATATATATATATATATATATATATATATATATATATATATATATATACCGGTACTCACATACACCAGATAAAGATATATATCTATATCTATATCTATATATATATATATATATGTGAGATATATATCTTTATCTTACTCTATGTGCTATATGAGATATATATCTTTATCTTACTCTATGTGCTGGTGTATGTGAGTATATATATATATATATATATATATATATATATATATATATATCTTTATCTTACTCTATGTGCTGGTGTATGTGAGTATATATATATATATATATATATATATATGAGATATATATCTTTATCTTACTCTATGCTGCTATGTGGAGAGGGTGGCTCCAAAAGGATTTTGTTGTATCGCATGCAATGATAAAGATCTATCTATTTATCTATCTATCTATCTATCTATCTATCTATCTATCTATCTATTAAATTGTGTTCATAGACAATGGTTATCAGAAGTTTTCCTGAGCCCATACAATGGTGTTCTTTACAGAAAAACATCTGGTTTTAATGCAGTGCCACCTAAGACGACATTCATCTAATATTTCTTTTCAGCCCTGTCCCTTGTTTTAAATATTTCTCTAGATTCTCTAAATATTTAAATGATATTATGTACTGTTGATGATGAAAGCCTCAAATCCTTCACAATTTCATGATAAGAAATATTATTATATTGTATATCCAAAGGTTTACACAGATTGATGAATGCCTCCACATCTTTAGCCTACTTCTGAGGGACTCAGTCTCTCTGTGATGCTCTTTTTTTATCCCGTTGATGGTTCCAGTTCACTTAATTATTTGTGAAATGTCCCTCCTTCTGTTGTCTTTATCAGCCCCTTTTGAGACGTGTTGCTGACGTGTGCTTATTTCCATGAAATAGTGAAATTTCTCTCCTCCAACAGTTGTTATGTTGTCTTTGAACTATTCTCAATTAAATACATGGCTTGTAAATCATAGCATTCTTTTTTAATTCACATTTCACAAAAGCGTCCCAACTTTTTTGGAATTTGGGTTGTTGTGAGAATTAGCCTATTTCTTCACACAGAATGGCCCACTTAAACCAATCAACAAGGCACTTGTTCCTTCTCCACTGACAGGAAAGCAAACGGGTTTTGAATTGAGTTATCATTAGGGGCTCTGTTTTGGATTAGCAGCCAGCTGGCTGAAAAGGAAAGTTAAATAGTTAAAAAAAGGTTTCTGAATAATGAATGCATGCATATTTGTTGTAAATGACTACACATGAGTTGACTGCCTAAACCGAGACCTATGTCCGTTCTAACCACCCAGAGTGGAAAATATCTAAAATTAAAGATGCATGTTCACAGTGCCTATTTTATTTACCTACCATAGCCTACTTATTGTTCTCTTTCAGATGAAATATACCTAAATCAGTAATAGACTACACATGGCAGCCACCATCCAGCACGTTCACAGTCACAGATGACAGCAGATAGCATAGGCTGTCATTTAAAGTGCATGGTGTCCTGCCCTCTCTGAAGCAAGCGCTTACAGGGATGGAGTTTATCCACCTTTCAAAAGAGTTGATTTACCAATTGGAACTTTTTACATTCAAAAATCATACTATATTATCCACATTCAGAATAGATAGATAGATAGATAGATTAGCCTGGGTGCCATTCCGAACTTAGTCCCGATAGATAGATAGATAGATAGATATACTTTATTGATCCCTATGATCAATAGGAATATGAACATTCATCTATAGGAACCATTTAATACCACTGGTATTGTTATAAACATTGGACAATAACCTCCACCATAATCAAACATGTTCTGAATGCCGTTTTAAAAATACAATACCGCATGGCGCAGTCAACCTTACCGTGATTATAGAATTGTTTACCCACCTCTTATTTTACCACTACTCCCCTGCTTACAGAGGACAAACCTCAGGCTACAAAATACGACTTGGTGATCTACGGAAAATCGGAAATATAATAAAGTGGGTTTAAGCCTACGTGAAATAGGCTACTCTGACTGCGCTTCAAGCTACACTGGATACATTGTTTTAAAACAAAAACGAATGAACTTTTCGCTAACAAACTTTACTTACATCAATCCGGACTGACGAGGATGTGCATGGAACTGTCCGAGCCGCTCTCAACTCTTCTTCTTAAATCGTTGTCCTGTCGGATGCGACAGCTAAGATCGTGTCACCTGCGTCCCGCTCCTGACGATATACCCGCGCTACGCTCCATCAGTGCAGGGCATTATGGGCCTACACACATTACGCACAGAGTACGCTGCCGCCCAAGCATGTCTACTTCATGCGGACCTTGACGCAGGGATAAGTAAAGTTCATGATTAGCTTTCTTAATTTCTTCTCTCCATCCATACTCCCCGCCACCATCAGTAGCACATGTCTAATTTAGGCTACTTTGCTTATTTCCCCCTCTACATTACAGGCAAATTTGAAAATGTGCTAACCAGCAATCTATTTCAAACACCAACAACTAATTATTCTAGTCATTCCACATTGCTCCATTTTTGTTTTGTTTCAACCTTCCGTTCACTCCGTGCCATAATGTCAAAATATGGCCCGAAATTGGTAGCGTCGATTTCTTGAAATTCATATCGCCTTTGAACTGCCATAACAAAAGTGATGAACAACTCATGTCAAGATAAGCAGCACACTTTTTTTTTATTTCAGTGTCAAATTCTTTTTTTTTATTTCAGCGTCAAATTCCTGCCAACTTGCGATTGCCAACGTGTCCACGATTTGAAATGCCGCAAGAACTTCCACCAAGAAACTTTTGTTTAACAGAAGTTAATGCCAGGTCAAATCACTGCAACTAACCTAGCTTTCAGATGCATGGCTGCAGTACAAAAAGGGCAGGGCTCACCCTTCAACCCTGAGTATGGAGGAAATTACCATTTTTGACAAACCTCCCAGGGGATACCAATATTTTATATGAGTTGCATAGTAATAGCCTTTCCTGGCAGAGAAAACATGATGGAAAAATGACTTCTATTGATTATTTGACTCTGTCAATGTACAGAAAGGCCTTGCATCCTAATTAACCTTAGTAAATTAGATTAGATTAGATTCAACTTTATTGTCATTGTGCAGAGTACAAGTACAATGAAAATGTAAAAGCTGGCGATGGTCAGTTTCAGCTCTCCTAAAGAGGAAAAGAGGCAAGGTAAGGTGAGGATTTTTTTTTTTTTTTTTTTTGTTTACTTGAATGTTATGTTTGTCTGTGGACTTAAATTGGTAAAATATGTCTTGTCTTCACCGTGGGATAGTGAGAAACGTAATTTCGATCTCTTTGTATGTCTGGAACATGTGAAGAAATTGACAATAAAGCTGACTTTGACTTTGACTTTGACTTTGACTTTGACTTTGATTGTTTCTCCGTTACAGCTATTAATAGAGTGGACCACCTGAATGGAGACACTGTCCTGTTTACCCCTAAACATGAATGAAGCCAATCTGCATTAAGGAGAGTTCAAAACAACTTTATGCATGAAAGACATGTTCATTACAGTTCCCAAAATGACCAATCTTTAACATTTCACATGGTTTTCACATGAGAGAAAAAAAACAATAGGTATATACAATTTTTCAAAAAGAAAACACAAAAAAAAACTGCATCAGTGTGTTGACCTAAACAGAGTTCATTTCCTTTGTGAAGTTTTATTTTGAACTGTTATATCTTATATTTTAGCTTATTTTACAATACTATAAACCAGTGCAAAATGTCCAACACCTCAATCACGGCAGAAAACATCAGCTGTCCTCTAACGAGGAGTAATGCTTTGGCCATATTACCATGCCATACATTCAGTGTTCTCTTATTCAAAAACAAAACAAAATAAAAACAATTTAACAACTGCAGTAGCTAATACTGAATAAATAACAACTCCACTCAAATATCTTCAAATTAGGCAGCATTATTTCAAGCAGTTGAAATGCTTTCTTTTGCATTGAAATATTTTTAAAAATTAAAGGTATGTTACAAATGATCAGAGGCTCATGTAGATTATCTGTAAATGTGATCTCAAGGAATTCAAACCGTAACCCATTAGAATACAGGAACGACCAAAAACAATATGCTCAATATTCTCATCAAAAACAGCAGTGTAATAATATTCACAAGCTTGTAACCTTAAGGAAACATTAGAATCTTCCACATGAAGAGCGAGATGTTCCACTTAAACATGGATTGACCTACCAGGCCAATCTATGTAGCAAAACATTTCCTATAAGAATTCACCCTGTCTTTTGAATTCACCTTAAGGACCTATTATAAATCAGCACAGTCTGAGTCACCCCAAGTGTGCCAATACCCCACCTGAATCCAAACAGCTCACTGAAGACACTCAAGTCATTTACTTGCTTACTCTCTCTTATGAGAGCACAGATTAAAAGTAAAAAAATAATAATAATTAAAAAAAAAAAAATCCACTTAATTACACTATATATGGTACAGCTCACTGGGCATGTACAGCCATAATCAGATCTGAGATCAATTAGCCAAAATATAAATGGTGGCAAAAAAATAAAAACAACAAAACATCAGTTGTACATGACAAAGAGCAGCACCAAAGCGTATCTGTTGTAACTACAGTGACCACTGCAATGGAAGATTAGTGTATATCCAGGAGCTGAGTCCCCAGATCTCCAAGGTGTACACACCCTTTACAAGATAAACTGTACAGAAAGCGTTGGAATTAGACGGGTCTGTTTTAAGACAAGGGAACTAGAGGAGTCCACTGAGACATCTTGGGAGAGGGGGGGGGGGGGGGGGGGGGGGGGGGTGAGAGAGCCCTGATCTAGGAGTGTCCGATGCAGCTTCAGGATGTTTCTGGACCTCTTAAGCGAAAGGCTCCAGAGACGTTAGCTGAGAGCTCCCATCATGCCACACTCTCAGTTTCTTCTGACGGCCCGTTGGAGATCTTCTTCACCTTCTTGACTCCTTCTCCCAAAGCGGTCGATGTAGTTATCCTGTGCAGTTTAAAAGAAACCAAAAATGTCTTTATATTCTTTTGGTCATCATTAAGGGACTCTTATAACCAGCAAGGCTAATGACAACTTAAACTACTATTACTACTTTTAAGGCAAACAAGGCAATCTTCAAATAAGTGTCTAAGTGGTTATTTCTGGTAAAAATCATGTTGGTCTAAATGCTAATAAAATGTTAACAAAAATAGTAAAATGCTAATAGAAAAGTTCTTATATCATCTAGATCTGAGAGATCCCCTCCTTGCCCAGGGTAAGCAAACACATAAACATAGACTTAAGTAAAGCCTTAGCCAATTCTAAATCTCTAATCTAATGCTGACATGCTGGCACGGATGACCATTTGTCAGCTCAAAGAGCTATTTCAGTTCCACTCCTGTAAAACAGTGCACAAGCTGAATGTGCAAGGAACGCGTCCAGGTCTCCTGCTACCCTACAGCCGAGTCTCTGAGTCTCCTGCCAGGCCCCTCCACAAGTGCTGGTGTCCAAGGTCTCCATCCATGGGTGGAGCACCATCAGCACCTTTAGTACCCACTGCCTTAGAACACACTGCTTAGCCCATCCCCTGGATGGCCAACTCCCCTGTGTGCATTTACCTGGTTCATGTCCCCAGAATCAAGAACCTCCCCCATGCTGCCCAACCACTAATGGCCCTATAATGACCTGTGGGCATATCTGAATCCAACTCTCCTGGCATCCAGAAAATGGGCAAAACCCTCTGGCATCAGATATGCGTCAGATTCCTTTATCAAGATCTTTTCAAAAATAAACTCTCCTGTTTCAACTCTCCTGTTTTTTTTTTTGCCATTTGACACCAGAAAAGAATAACCCTCTGTTCAAAGAAACAATTGACCAATCATTTGTTTGGTTGACCCTCTTTGGACTAACCATGCTGAAAATGGCTCTCCTCATCTTATATATTTTTACTTTGTCCCTCTTCATTTTTAAAAAGCTTCTTCCTCCCCTGCCAAGTTGCACTCAAGTGTACACCCAAAAGTGGGGAGGAAAGTAGGTTTCCATTCAGGATGATGGATGGAGAGTCAAGGGGGGGGGGGGGGAAGCGGGAAAGCAGGAAAGAAAATAGGGCCGAGTATAGGGAAGGAGGGAAGGAGAGAGAGGAAATGAAAGAGAGAGAGAGAGAGAGAGAGAGAGTGCGGAGTGGAACGAGGACACATAGTGCCACTGGGCTATTTCTGGAAGAGTTGGGACAGCAGGCGGAAAAGAGGCGCAACGCCTCAGGGTAGATGATGCAGGGGGGGGATGGGGGAGAAGAGGGGTGGGGGAGGTGGGGAGAAGAGACAGGTCAAGGCAGAGCACACGGCTCTGGTGGTTTATGGAAGAGAGTGATGTACAGAAGTGTGACCGCTGAAAAAAAAGAAAAAGACAAAAAAAAAAAAAAAATTAAAAAATGAATGAGCGAGGAGGCGAGGGAATGGGGACAAAACTTTCGCAGAATAGGTGACGTTGATGAAGCATCTCAGGGATCTGGTGACCAGGCTAAAAACAGAACTTGAAAAGCAAGGCGTTTGTGTGTTTGTGTGTGTGTGTGTGTGTGTGAGTGTGGTGATCATGGTAAGGGGAGGCAGATAAGTGGAACTATGGCTGAGAGATGACAGGAACCGAGAGCAGGTGCAGCCCACAGTTTGGGCGGCTTGTGGACTCTCTGTCCAGACTCCCAGAGCCCTTGGGCACCACTCTAAAGCAGGACAGGTAGTGTGACTGACCACAACTCATAACGAGGGCAGAGTATTCCTGCATTATCAACTAGAGAATTGTTGTTTTATTTAAAACAAGTCTTGGAACAAGACATGCGTATATACTAAACAAGTTATTTATGAATTGGAGTGGATGAAGGTTAGTTGAACCCATGTTGTACTCCAATTCTACAAGACTGTTTGTTCTTTGCTACACCAAAGCTTTTCCATTTACATTGAAGGGTTCCTCGAAATGACTAAGCGTCTCAAAAGGCTTCCACTTCAGACAACCATCAAGTTCCGGTTCAACTAATAAAACACGTCTTTGTCATAGGGAAAGTAAGTATATAACTGCATGTATTCATGTGTGTGAGTGTGCGTGTGTGTGTGTGTGTGTGTGTGTGTGTGTATCTCCAAAGTCTCTTACACATCATCCATCTCCAGGTCCTCTTCATCCTCCACAGACAGGAGCAGGTAGGGGTTGTAGGAGGCGGGCCGGAACTTGTGCCCCGTCAGGAAGAAGAAGGTCAGCGTGGCCAACTCATCCAGCAGCTGCAGAACAGCACGGAACATGCGTCACTTACACATCGCAACATCAACACTCCAGAACACGCGTCATATACACATCGCCAACATCAACACTACAGAACACGTGTCACATACACATCGCAACATCAACACTCCAGAACACGCGTCATATACACATCGCCAACATCAACACTCCAGAACACGTGTCACATACACATCGCAACATCAACACTCCAGAACACGCATCACATACACATCGCAACATCAACACTCCAGAACACGCGTCACATACACATCGCAACATCAACACTCCAGAACACGCATCACATACACATCACTAACATGAACACTCCAGAACACGCATCACTTACACATCGCAACATCAACACTCCAGAACACGCATCACATACACATCACTAACATCAACACTCAACACGCATCACATACACATCACCAACATGAACATTCCAGAACATGCATCACATACACATCACCAACATCAACACTCCAGAACACGCATCACATACACATACACATCACTAACATGAACATTCTAGAACACGCATCACATAACATCACTAACATGAACACTCCAGAACACGCATCACATACACACCACCAACATGAACACACATCACATACACATTACCAACATCAACACTCCAGAACACGCATCACATAACATCACTAACATGAACACTCCAGAACACGCATCACATACACATCACTAACATGAACATTCTAGAACACGCATCACATAACATCACTAACATGAACACTCCAGAACACGCATCACATACACATCACCAACATGAACACGCATCACATAACATCACTAACATGAACACTCCAGAACACGCATCACATACACATAACCAACACTCATTAACACGCGTCATATACACCTTCCAAGGTACACATTCAATTTCAATTTTAATTTCAATTTCTGACATTTGACATAAGGTAAAAATAGTCAGCCACTTTTCCATACAGAGATTAAGCTTTAAGTTTTTTTTTCATTGAAGTTTTTTTTGTCTCAGACTCATATCCTTGTACATGTAACTGTACAATGAAATATCTCCAGCCACCCACACTGAGACAGGCCTTACCTGGTACAGCCATTTCCACTGGAAGGGCACTATGATTTTGATGAGAATGGCAATTATGCGCGTGAAATAAATGTAGCACACAATCTAAGACAGAAAGAGAGAAGTAAGAGTCAGACAATTTCATACCAGCTGTGTAACCACATGCACTAAATTGATTCAGGAGTCTGGGAGAAGACATTTAAACCGTGTTTCACCACCAAAAGTAACAGCTTATATGACTAAGCAACACCAATATACTGAAAACATGAATGTACTTATCTGTTGAATACCACATTTTGCAATCCAAATGACAATTCAGTACATTATTATTATAACGTTTCAGACAAGCAATGGGAAGGATGCATTCAGCATACTATCCAGGTGATAAAATGTGTGTGTGTGTGTGCGTGCGCAAATGTGTGTGTTGTGTGTGCAGTAAGTGTGTCTGCATACATACCATCACATAGTAGTGTCTAAACAGCTTCAGCTGGGCAAGATTGATAGCAGCTAGAAAGACAACAACAACACAAGCCTTTAAACCCTTGTTTATAATAAGTCTTCGTCGGGTCTGCCTGTTGGGGGAAGTGCCACTGTCTGTTGAGCATCAGCATCATTTTGAGCTGTGTTTGGAATCATAATTGGCAGCAGCTAATGCCCCTGCTGGTTCATCTACTAATGTAGAAGCCCAATGTTAGCCAGTGCTGAGTCATAGCTAGCTCATACCCATTGCTACGACCTTCAGAGTGTTTTTCTTCCTCTCTGTGAGACTTTTTCTTTTTTTTTTTGTAACATGCAAGTAGGCAGCCAAACAAAAACAGTTTGTTGACACTGAGTATGGAAGAACTTTCAACCATGAAAGCAGGCTTACAAAGTTATTCCAAAAAAAGAGATCAAAGCTTTTTGCTGTAATACAGCTGTTGGCAGAATGCAGCAGGCAGCCCTGTCTATTTTATAGCAGCATTCATCTAGACTCTGGATGACACTGGTGGGAATTCAATGTCAAAGTTCACTGTCAAAATTCATGCTAGAGATACAAGTAAAGACAGCACGCTAGAACTGTCTCCTCTAATGTCGACGACCAAGTCCTCAGTCTTACTTTGCTAAAGAGGGAAATACAGCTGCTGAAGAGCATGGCATTCATCATCACTGACCACGAGCCAATTGGAGCTGTTGGCGTCACAGGGGTAGCCAAGAGGCCTGATTTCTGGCCGTTACGCCACCAGCCCCGTTGCTGAACTAAGCCCAACGTTCTCCAAAACCACACTGTTCACATTGAGCACTGAAGAAAGGGTCTATATTATGAGGTGGTTTCCCACACGTGGATTAAACATTGTCCTAGATTAAGATTTTGGAGATTTTCATTGTTCTCTTTCAGTCTAGGACTAGGTTTAATCTATGACAGGGGTCGGCAAGTAACTTGTTTGCCTACAAGAAATATTAGCGTGCAGAGTGAAATTAGCTAGCAGTTAGCTGGGGGAAAATGTCTGTCAAAAAGTCCAAAGAGGAAGATTGACAGTGAAAGTAGAGCCTTTGAAGAGGAATGGAAAGAAAACTTTGCGTTCATCTTACCTGGTTTCACAAATGCAAAGCCCGTGTGTCTGATCTGCTAAGTTGTCGCTGTTCGCAAGGAATATAATATCAGACAGCACCGTGAGACAAAGCAGCACCATCAAGGTGGCCTATCCTCTCCAGACAGTGGCACGAAAGTGCAAAATTGAAGCTCTGGCAGAGGGCTATGCACAGAGTGTGTTCTGGTTTCACTTTCTTCTCATATCTGTTTAAACACCCGCAGTCTGATTGGTGAATAGGCTATTTGTAAATCGATATTATGAAATACAAATGATTTTTTTTTAAAAATCGGACTACCACAATAATCTGGCGGGCCAAATAATATTGATGGGGCGGGGCCAGCTTTGGCACTGTTGCCAACCTATGACGTACAGGAAACCAGCCCAAAGAGAACGTGTCATAGTAAATGTAACTCTTTCTATGTGCAAAGTGTTCCATCCATATTACCGTCAATTAAATGACTTAATCTATTATCTATGCTTCCAGTATTCTTCAATTTACCCCCTGAGAAGAGAGTTAATCCTGGAAACTAAGGGTATATCACATACACATCACTAACATGAACATTCTAGAACACGCATCACATACACATCACCAACATGAACACTCCAGAACACGCATCACATACACATTACCAATATCAACACTCCAGAACACGCATCACATAACATCACTAACATGAACACTCCAGAACACGCATCACATACACATCACCAACACTCATTAACACGAGTCATATACACCTTCCAAGGTACACATTCAATTTCAATTTCTGACATAAGGTAAAAATAGTCAGCCACTTTTCCATACAGAGATTAAGCTTTAAGTTTTTTTTTCATTGAAGGGTATTTTGCCTTTAACTGTGCAAAGGACTAGAACTGACTGCTATTTTAAAGTAACACTGCAGGGACAGATACTGCTATTGTTAAGCAGCAGAGCATAGTTTTGCAAGTGCATCACAGAGTGATGGCAGCATCATACCTTTTCCATCTGTAGCTGATGCCTCCTGAAGATGTCTGATTGACCTGCAGAACAACAGTACATAACAATACATACAAGAGTCAGTTCACTTCCAACCAAACACAAACATGTTGATCACTTAATATTTATCCCAGATCTGTATTCATCCATAAGGCATCTTAACCTGACTCCACCAGATGGATTGCTTTGCATTTGCTCGGCATATCTAACTGGGAACTTTCCGTTGGAGAACTTTTGGGAAGGGGCGAAAATACTGGTTAACTGATTGGCTAAATCATCTGTCTATCACCACCTATGTTGGTGATAGACGGGCCAAATCAACCAATCAGATCGACGAAGCGTATGATGTACTAACAGAGCGTTAACGAAAATACAACTACAAGCTAGGCTACCCTTAACCTAAACCCGCCTCAAAACCAACGCTGATTGGCCGTTTGTTTGGCGATTGGCTCCAAATTTTCTCTATCGCAAGAAACCAGACTGATCTGCAAGTGGAAAAATGGAGCTTGCGAGATCAGGATGGTCTCACGAGGCTAAAGGTATCTTATTATTATTATAGGGAGCCATAGATTAAGCTGTAGTGATATAAATTGGGGGGAGGGGGGGGGCAGTGTAGCATGAGCGTACCAGACTACAGGGAACAGGATGGCCCCACAGCACAGCAGGTCCACCAGGAAGAGGATCTCCATCCACAAACCATACTCACTGCTGCCCTCCTCTGTTGACTCGATGATAATGTAGGCTACATTGGCCAACACCTGAGGATAGGGGAATAGCAGTTGAAATCAAGGTACATGACTTACAGTACATCTTTTGTAAATGTCTGATGATGATACATGGCTTACTACAGCTGTTTCAGTCCAGTCTGCAATTCTGCATGCTCATTGTTATCACAATGACAGTAACTGTAATTCCCATAACGAGAAGACAAACTGTACCAGTAGTAGGAGGGTAAATACTAACAGTTTAGGACTACTTTACCTGTTTAGGACTACTTTACCTGAAGAGGGATAACTATCATGAAGATCTTCTTATCTTTGTCGGAGAGAATGTGCTTCACAAATGCCCAACCAGTCCCTATCAAGGCTATTGTGATGAACAAGAGAGCACCCTTTAACCTGGAAAGACAGAACACAGTTACTGCACACTCAGCTTGACTGACCGAATCAGTGGCCTTGAGACAACACTAACCAGTGCAACATATAGACGTAAGTACTCAGATGTGACACCATTTTAAACACCTTTTAAAAGATGACATAGAATGGAACAGAGTATTTGACCTTGTTCTCTGATGTGAACATAGAAGGGATGCAACTTTTGTTTGCCAAAAACATGCTCAGGTGCTAATTTACAAGCCCATTTACAAGCCTATGATTAGGCTGGGGAATACAATGGTCCATTCTAGCAGATATCTAGCACCTCCAATAGGCTCCAGCGACCTCTACCTGAATCTCCAACTCAGAGGAATGTAACTTGTGGAGGGGGTGAGTGATCAGAGGAATGGTTTGAGTCACATAGGACTGTATTTGTGCCACAATCTGTCTTTGTTCAGATTTGCCCATTTTTTTAGTGATCATTTAAAAGTCTGAGATTTGCATATGAAGGAGGAAACAAGCATGTTTCATTGTTCAAGGTAGCTTTGTGCCCATGAACCAAACTCTATACTCAACAAAGCCAAGGTTGGGGCAGCCGTAGCCTACTGGTTAGCGCTTCGGACTTGTAACCGGAGGGTTGCCGGTTCGAACCCCGACCAGTAGACACGGCTGAAGTGCCCTTGAGCAAGGCACCTAACCCCTCACTGCTCCCCGAGCGCCGCTGTTGTAGCAGGCAGCTGACTGTGCCGGGATTAATGTGTGCTTCACCTCACTATGTGTTCACTGTGTGCTGAGTGTGTTTCACTAATTCACGGATTGGGATAAATGCAGAGACCAAATTTCCCTCACGGGATCAAAAGAGTATATATACTTATACTTATACGTTTTTCCATTCTATGTCATCTTTAAGTCACCAAATGTTTCCTTAGAGAACTTACAGATGTGTGATGTAATAGACAACAGCCCATCCCTCAATGGGGAAGCCCTGGTTGGAGATGTAGTAGTAGTCAATCTGAGGGAGATCCAAACACAAGCTACTAATTAGTATGTATACAACATCGACCCCTTGCTAAAGGTGTAAAGCATGCATTAAGCGGGGATCACATTAGCCAGCGGCAAGCGGCAGGTTTCCTGTTGTTCTCTATGGTTCGGCAGCGGAACGGTGGCAACGCTGGCGTAACGCTAGCGTTGAACAAGCTGAGCGTTGAACTTGCGAGCGTATTCAATTGTCAGTTAAGGCAAACCGTTGCGTTACGCTTGCTGCTGGCCAATGTATATCCCCGCCTTACGCAGTTTACTGTGAGGGGTCACTCACCGCATGGAACACCAAAGAGAGTGATTTGGTGAAAGGAAGAGCTGCCATAAGCCAGTGGATTTTGTAAACATCCGCACTGTGAAATAAATAAATAAATGTCAGTCAGCACACACAGAGAGAGAGAGATAAAACGTCCCTGTAAAAAAAAGAATAGTGCAACGTCTAATTAAAATGCTTAAGTGCCTAAGTGGCAAACCGTGTGTTATGTTTCAGTGGAAAACATCAGGAGGGAGATTAGAAGGAAGAATAAAATGACATGCTCTGGCAGTCTAAATGTGCATTTTCTGACTAACCTTTGGAATCCATTAATATTTCCATATTATCCGTTGCTTACATCTGATCATGAATTGACATTGATTTGCATGATGAGGGTGACCTCTAGTGGTTCCTATCAGGTAATACACTAACATTCCTTTGGATTAGAAGCGCTCCCAAGGGAATTGCATTCCCATTAGGCAGAATGTCCTGTGAGATGCCACAGGCTCAGTCCCTGCCTCAGTCATTGCAAGCGCCTCTTGATTGATTAATCACCACTATGTGGATACTGTTTTTAGAATTGATTTAGATTAAGTGTTAGTTAGTATAATTTGTATTTTAGTATATTCTTTATCTTCTACTGTCCTTATTGCTTAGTTGTGTTTTCATATTATATACTTTTAATTACTTTTTCTGCTGTTAGTGAATGTGTGTGTGTTGTCTGTATGCTACTGAGACCTTGAATTTCTCCTGGGGATCAATAAAGTATCTATCTATCTATCTATCTATCTATCTATTTATCTATCTATCTATCTAGATGCCACAGAGCTTACCTCCTGGTGTGCAGCACGTGGACCCAGAGTGTCCCAATGATGAAAAAGAGCATGGACATGAAGATGTAGAGCTTAGGCAGAGGGATCTCGCCCGCCGACAGGAAGCTGTTAGGGTTCTTCTCCTCAATATTGATCTACAAAGACACAGCCCATTCCTTTAACATGTTTCACTGTTGCCAAGAGATGCAACTCAATCTCTCTTTCTCTCACTCACATACTCACTCACTCTCTGAAGTTGTAAACCTTAAAGTCAAAATGTTTTACAATGTAATGTAGCCATTCATGGTGCCATTACGAAAACAGACTCGATGATTTATTTTCCCATGCTTCATTTTGGAAAATAATGTACTGAACGCACATTATACCAATGTTAAAAAGTACTACTTGGAGCAAGAAGCAAGCACTTACATCAAGGCTGAACTTCAGCAGGTTAGTCTGAGCGTTCCTGCTGTAGCAGTTGTAGAAGTAGAAGTTGTACAAGCCTTGCTGGTCATCAGTGGTGACATTGAAATAAAACTGTCAGAATGAAACATGAAAGAAAATAAGGGAAAATCAACATCAGAAAATACAAACACTTTTCGAGATAACCAGTGTAGACTACGGTGTTGACAAAGGAATAGCATAGGTCAATTTACAGGATACATACTCTGAATGAGTAACTATCCCCCCTCTTCACCAAAGGATATGTGGGCTCTTTGATAGTAACCTGAAAGAGACACAGATGGTATTCAGACAAGTCAATGCTGTTAAAGTAGTTAAAAGAGGTTATGAAAAATTAAAGCAGATTGTTCCACTACAACAGCCTTACCACAGGAGGCTCCTTTGTGACTTTAGACTCATCTGTTTGCCCAGAGACAAAAAAAAAAGAATATCAGTAAGTAACCAGTTTGGATTCATGATGAATTAGATTATACAATAAATCAATGAATTGATCTCAATTAAAACATTCTATTGAGGCATTTTAGCACTTCATCAGTTTTTAGTGAAGTGTAAGTTTGAAACCTTTGCATGCAGGATTTCTTTTGGTATATAAATGTGCATGTGTACCTGTTTTGGCCACATCTTTCTCCTGCTTCCCATCTGGTCCTGCGTCTGCACTTCTTGCCAGGATAGGTATGATTTGGGGAAAGAGACCTTCCTCTGCTGAGGTCTTTATGGTTACTCTGAAATCATACAAACAGACACAATCTGTAACAGCTTGGCTCTAGTATCTCCAAACCACACTGGAGGGGAGCAAGGAATCAGTCCCAGCACTGGTCATCAAAAACTTAGTTTAAGTTAGCATCCATAGATATGGTAGTTGTCCAGCCAACACAAAACCTCTACGTCTGATAATTATAGATTGCCTACACAATAATATAAATTATGTTTTTAAGATTTAAACCCTCCTTACCCGCTACGTCACACGCTCCGGTGTTGCAAAGTCTCCCACCTCCCACCCTTTCTCCTCCATTTCACTAGTAACTCTAAGCTAATATTACCCCTTATCCATAGGGGTTGTCACCGGACATCACTTGCTTGTTTTAGAATTCTAAATGATAATTTGAAATCTGATTAAGTCTATTATGTATGTATTATTATTAGTCTTATTAATATTATTTTTTTCTTTTTGGTGAAAACTTACTCAGGCCCGTTGAAATCCAACAGAAGCAACACCACAGCATCACTACTGGGTGTCTTCTTCAGGACACAAAACCCAGAGTCATCATCCTGACACACACAGAGCACAGCACATGAGTCCTCACACAGAGCTCACTCAGCACTTAAAAACATGACACAACAGCTTACTAATTCATCACATTAGTTATGACTGACCTATTGCTCTTCAACACGGCATAATAAACCTGTGCTGAATGAATGCTTACCAAATATGAAGCAAACCCATTGCTGTTAGTTTTGTCCAAAATGAATCCAATCTGAGATGTGAAAACAGTACACACAAATGAGTTTATGACAGTTAAATCACCATTAACGTGAGTTTAATATAATAATATAATATGGTAAGTAAAAAGGTAAAGTAGCCTATGCGTCTTAACGTTACCGTGCTGCTATCAACTTCTTCGATTGACACCTCATTTATCATGAGGCTATTCAGGCTCACAGTCATGTAACCATTTTTGTAAAACCCAAAGGTGTTCAGGTGTACTTTCTGCCGGATGTCATCCTAAAATCAATTGAGCAGAGACTGACATTAATTGTGAATTCGCCAGGACAGTGCAGACATTGTAACGCTTCGGATCTCGACTATTTCAGTTAATATCAGCTATGATTCATATGACAATAACTGTTGATCTATGGTTGGTTACATGTCGTCTGCATACAGACTGGTAGAATGAAATTACCTGGAACTACAGTTTACAAAAACATTTCACGTTACATGTAAATGTATACAATATAAATTCTAACTGTTTTTGTCCTCATATGGTCAAGCTCCACACTGACAATGCTAACTTACGAGACTCTTCATTTCTTTGACAGAACATGACATGAAATTCACAGCAAGCACCTTGTCAACATCTGTATGTGCATGAATAGTAACCTACTTGTAAATATGGCAAATAGTTAACCTAGAAGGCATGCATTCAGTCTAGTGAAAGTGCATAGCATCCATCAACAGCAAACAGCTAGCTAGCTTGCTAACACTTATCAGTAACGTTAGCTGTTACCCATTAAGGCATAAGTCATGACCCAGAATAGATTTGGAGTGGTCTCAGACATATGTACCTTTAGTACAAGATGGTGTAGTCTGGCGTGGCATCCAATAATAAAATATGACAAAAAACCCACAGCCCCCGCGTATACATATCTTTTGTCAGACGCCATCTTTAAAGGGACATTTCTCTCTGCTTCCGGTAGAAATTACGTCCAAGCAAAACATAAACAACGTCAGCAAAGACGGGACCATAGACATACAAGGTACAGTATTTTATGGCAGGAACATATTATTGCTAAAATGTGGCATATTGTTCCGTTGTCTGTTGTTGCAGCCAGCTCACTGCGCCGGGATTAGTGTGTGCTTCACCTCACTGTGTGCTGAGTGTGTTTCACTAATTCACGGATTGGGATAAATACAGACCAAATTTCCCTCACGGGATCAAAAGAGTATAAATACTTATACTGATTTAGCCAACCCATCACCTGAGACAAAAATCCGTTTGGAAAGTCAAATAATTTGACATATGATGCAGGAAGATCCATTTTCATATTTTTATTATTCTAAACATTTATTTTAATTTTCTTAGTATTAGTAAATAAATACAGCCTTGACAGCTTCGGTCAACTCAGGTTTTATGATTACATAGTTTCACACGAGGCACAGGAAACTACATCAAGTGAACAATTCACTAATGACACAAATCATGTACTCAAAAGAGAGAAAAAAAAACAAAAGTAAACAAGCACAGTAAATGTGTCATGGAAATGTACAAATGCTCCACTGTTCCATCTATTACACAGCAATGGAAATGTTAATTGCAGTAAAAATGGTAAGCTGGTAAGCTAAGATTAATATGGACTGTTGCATGAAATGGTCATGTTTCTACTTTGGCATGATTTGACATTCTTGTAGCTTATTTAACATCTTTGTAGATAAAGAGGCAGACCACCCTATGGGAATATCTGTATAAAAAAAGAATAAGGCGAGATAAAAAGAATAGTCTGGCTACAGCAGTTGGACATGTCAGTGTTTGTGGCTCATAGACTGTAACCAATGCCCCAGGTAAAGTAATTCTGCACCAGTGTCTGTGGTTTCACTCAAACAGGCCTTCATGGGTATAAACAGTGAAGAAATTGGAGACCTGGAGGGTATTGAAATAATCAATATTCTGTATTTACAACAAAAAAACAACAACTGTGTTTAGAACATACCAACAGGGCTACAAAATGTCCTGATGCCCAAATCTATTCCAGGACTGCAATCAAGCAAAAAAATAATTCATCCGGTAAACATTCAAAGTGTTAGTATTTTCGTAATTGGCTTTCTTAGGGTGACTTTGAAAAATAATTAAAGCAAGCACTCAACAGTTTTGTTTACTTTTTAATTGCCTCACAAAACGTTTCGGGCTGACACCCTTCTTCAGTGTGAAAAATGGCAAGGATTGTTGGGATTCTTGGGATAACCAAGTACACCACCTTAGCCCTGCTTGGCAAACAACATCTGGCCAACAAAGTGTCTGTGGGGCTTATTCACACACACACACACACACACACACACACACACACACACACCAAAATTCTGTGCATTACCATCCCTTTACATGAAGTGCTTAGTATCTCACTCTTGTTTTGAACAAATTATGTGCAAGAAGACACTGCCAATTGCCCCAAGAAATCCAGCAGGCTTACCAGGTCAGCTTCAAGGTGGGTGTACCGAATTAAAAAGCAGTTCATCATTTAAAAACAGGCCTCTGGCACTACACCATTTATGAGAGCCTCACAGTTTGGCTTTGGGTGTCTGTTCCAGCAGGTCCCTCAAGTCTACCAGTGCCTCCTCCAGGGTCTGGGCCATCCGGCTGGCGTTGGTGTCTTCGCAGCTGTTGAAGGCAGACACTGCAAAGTTGATGTGCTCATCCATGGGGTTGTAGCACACGCCGTAGCCATCAGGCACCACCGGGCCAAAGCACATCACACAGTCTGTCTTTGCCGGCACCTGAGGAGCAGAGGGAGGTCACAGGTAAACACACACACACCTGGCTAAATGGAGTTCAAATGGTGAAATGGGTTTATGATTTGTCAAGTCTTTTTTGGTTTTGTTTGTTTGTATTCATTTTAGACAATTAATAAAACACCGCAGTGCACTCTCACAAGCCCTTCTGTGGCAAATGCAGATTTCAACATGTTAACTGATTTCCACACAAAAATGCAAGAGCAATAGACAGTACTGCCCTGCAGAAATGCACAAGGCCACAATAATCTGCACAAATGACTGTCATAAAGTCAATCCCACTGTTTTTTTTTCTTCAGCCCACAGCCATTTATTCTTGCATAACACATCTGAAAATCATGCACAAGCATGATGTGTTTGTAGTGATAAAAAAAAAAAACACTGCTGAAATAAGAACAAAATGCTAGCTGTGTGTACCTGGCTAGTAGAGAGGTTGTAATGCAGAGCTTTTGCATAAGACGTGTCCATGAAGATTTCTGGCAAGGAGGTGAGGTCCTCAATAGCTGTAAGCTTGAGTCCGAGTAGGTGCCTATCAATGGCCTGGCCACGAATCGCCTGCAATCAGCCACACCCAAGGCAATCAGGAAAGCAGGGCAGAGGAGATAGTAAACAATAGCATTAGACATATATTACAGGTACCAAATCTTTTAGAAGTACTAGTATAGTAGTATATATACTATACTATATATACTATTTTGATCCCGTGAGGGAAATTTTATCCCAATCCGTGAATTAGTGAAACACACTCAGCACACAGTGAACACACAGTGAGGTGAAGCACACACTAATCCCGGCGCAGTGAGCTGCCTGCTACAGCGGCAGAGGGGTTGGGTGCCTTGCTCAAGGGCACTTCAGCCGTGCCTACTGGTCGGGGTTCGAACCGGCAACCCTCCGGTTACAAGTCAGAAGCGCTAACCAGTAGGCCACGGCTGCCCCCAAAAATTAGAAGTTAGAAATGTAACACTAAAATATGAGCAATGTCTACTCAGATAAAACAGACATATTGTCATGGTGACTCATCATATGGAGTCATATAATCATATGAAAGACACACATATCATATTTCATTCTAGATGAAGATAAGCATGTATGAGAATTAAACAGTACAATACACTCTAAAGATTCCAAGACCTCCCTAATGAAATGTCTGTATTGGTATTCCACTGTGATATTCCCCCTGTATAAGTAATAGTCATAATTTCACAGTATCCTGAGTATATACTGTACATCTGCATAAGCCCCATCATACCCTTACCATATCAGTGTATGTCCTGTGTCCTCTTACAGCTTTCTC
Source organism: Alosa sapidissima (assembly GCF_018492685.1). NCBI lineage: Eukaryota > Metazoa > Chordata > Actinopteri > Clupeiformes > Clupeidae > Alosa > Alosa sapidissima. The sequence continues at coordinate 30,788,485 of NC_055969.1, forward strand.
GAAAAGAGCCACTTTCTCCATGTTCTGCCACAAACACACACAAAGACAGACAGAGGGAGAGAGAGAAAGAGAGATAATTTTAGCAAGGAGTAGGACTCTTTTATGGGTTCTTAATTGCAATTGTGTTAGTGGTAGCATACTTGGATAGCGGAGTTGTCCATGGCCTTGACAAACTTAGCGGAGTCTATGGAGGCTGAGCGGATAGTGTCGGTGCGGCCCAGCCTGAACATGCGCAGGGAGGCACTCTCATATGTGGCACAGCAGACCTTATACATCCTGAAACGGACATGACGATGATCAGTACAAGCAACAGCATATGTGTGCAGTGTGCGCTACAGATGGGTACTGATAAGGATTTTCCCGACTCTGAAGGAAAATGAAAAAATATAACCAGCTGTTCAACTACCAAATCCAGTCCTTCAGTTTTACCAGTTTTTTAAGAGCTATACAGTATGTCTGGTGATGTACCTGTAGTAAGCTAGTTGTAGAGCAATCTGGATAAAGGCATCTGGACTCATCTTGTGTGACTTGGGAACATTTTTGCCAAAATGAGGGAAAACAATGACTCGAACATCAAGGTCCTGCACCATTCTGTAAACGAAAGAAGAAAAAGAGTCGAGCTGTCAACTGGCTAGCAGCAATGTATGCTAAAATAGTCTGCTCCAGACGAAATAATCAGGGCAAGTATCTGCTTATTTTAAATATGTCCTCTGCGGAAAGATATATATAGTGTACTATTTCAGACTACATCTAGCAACAATTATGGTTAATCAGGTCTAATTGTGGTCAGATAGATAGATAGATAGATAGATAGATAGATACATTATTGATCCCCAAGGGGAAATTCAAGAAATGTCAGTAATGCTTTGAGGGGTTTAGAAATAATCCAATTGTATATAAAGGCAGAGCTCAAAAGAACAGTGTAGAAATAGATAACATATCAAAACAGCAAAGGTTAGTAGCGCCACTGTAAAGGTAGTCGGCCTCACTGCAATGCACAAGATGTACTAAAATTTCAGTACTATGTGTAGATATGTCATAGTCTTTACAGACAAATTGTAAATTCACGCTGAACAACACCTGAAGCCATTTTTTTTATTTACAATGACTTGCAATATTACTCATTATTATCCAGCTCTGATAGAGAGTATTTCTTTTGATTTCTGGGCTCACATGTTCAGGTTCTGCTTGGCTTTTTCAATGTCGTTCTTTATCTCCGGTGTGATGTTGAAGCGAAGCTTCCGTGGCATGGGCAGTGGCACCATTGGAGTGCGCACCATTTCAGATTGCTTCCTGTTACAACACAAAACATTCAAAATGTTGTCAGCCAGTGACAAGATTGGGAGCATTTTCATATTTTTTCACATATACCGGTATAAATACGTTGTGACATGTGGTAATACAGCCTAAATTACACAGCTATGATTTGAAAGAGGTTGGCCTTACATGTATTCAACTACATGGTCAATTAATTTGATGATTGGAGGTCCTTCAGCTGGGGCGTGTTCATATATCACACCACATGAGCCGTCCTCCCCAATGATGAACTGGGAAATGCCATGAGACAGAAACAAAGTCATGTGACTTCAACGGTCATGAGAATGACCTAGTGTTGCATTTGTGGTTAGGTTAAAAGACAGACACACATTGAAACTCACTTCCCTATTGTAAAAACTCCTTCCTTATATTTAGAAAAACACAAATCTCAACAGCAAAGGTTAAAAGCCTACAGGGAATAGTGACCCTGTTAGTAGATTCACTTGAAGCAAACACTATGTTCTGACTAGAGATACAGTCATGGTAAAAAAAATGCAAATCTCTGGAGTGACAGACACTTCTCACATTAGCATTGTGAATGTTGTAAACCTTCAAAACATACTGTATTTTCCGGACTATAAGTCACACTTTTTTTCATAGTTTGGCTGGTCCTGCGACTCAGGTGCAACATAAATATATATATTTACTGTATATACCGGTATATGTTTTTTTTCCTCTTCATGACACATTTTTTGACTGGTGCGACTTAATACTCCGGTGCGACTTATAGTCCGAAAAAAAAAAAAACAGTACTTTAAATTTACAAGAAATCCTCTTAAGTAGCTACTCCGTGTCGGTCTGTTGTTGTCGGTTTGCTCCCCTCACTTGTACAGTCTTGTCAAACCAGCGGTTCCCGCTGTTCCACCGGCTGCCTCCGCCATGCAGCATCTGTACAGCTGCCCGGCTCCGGTACTGCTCCTCTGAGGCGCGCGGCATGGGCGCGTCCAGGCACACGGTGATGATGCTCTTCTGGATGGCACGCACAGACTCCTTATTGGTCCTGTCTGGAAAGGACAAGTGAGACTGAATCAGCACTTACTGTAATAAAGGAAATGACATTAACATTTAATTAACATTGTAATTAAGACTAAATATTGCATTTCAGAGGTATGAGTATTTTAATGGATGTGTTTTGAAATATTACATTTTCTGTGCTTCCTTTCTGTGTAACTGGGTCACCATGGCTCACCTTTGATGAGGGTGTTGTAAGCTTTCGCCCATGTGTTTCGGTCCTGTGTCGTCAAGATACCAATGGGCTCCTTGTTTGTCTGCAGGGAGGAGTTCCAGATCTTCTCCAGCTGAATGTAGATCTGATCCACAGTCAGTGGGGTGCCATCACTGTTGTACACGTCCAGCACAAAAAACTGTATGCACAGAGCAGAAAAAGCTATTTGACAACATGTCTTGCACCCGTAATTACTATGTACTATCACCTTGTAAAAATATAAACACCAAATGCAGAGGGCAAGTATTTAGAGACCTGGAAGTTGTGCACCACTGTGATATGTGACGGAGGCCTTCTGCCCTGGGAGTAGTTCACTATGGAGTCACTCTTGGTTCCAGGGATGCGACAAGATGACAAGACCTGATAGTACTGGTGCATACACAATGCCTGCCCTCCCAGATGCTCTACCGGCAATGTTTCACTGGAATTAGACATTACAGTCATCGTTTCTGTCTTAAAATCACATGTTGCAATGCAGTGTCTTCAGTGGGAGAAATACTTATTTACTAACACCAGTAAATAAATGAGTACCACTTACTTGTCAATCATAGTCTTGAAATTCAAGACTCCGGAAATCATTTTAGCAGCAAATCTATGAAATATATATGAACAAAAATTACCAAGCATACAAAAATATCATACTGAAGTACTTTCTGAATAAAAAATAGGATATTTTTTTCATATGTACCATGTGCATGATTTTATAAACATTCATAGTGTACATTCAGTTCCCAATATATTGTTTTGTGTAACTGGCAAATTAGCAGCAATAAAAAGACTGAATAGATAAAGCAAGCACTTTGCGTCATGGATTCTACATGTGAATGATTACATAAGAAAAACCTATGACCATTCCTTCAAGTACTGGGTTAAAAAAAGAATACACTGACACAGCATTGTGTTACATGTGCAAACTCAGATACTGGCAAAGGACCACTGAAGGTTAGAAACACAACTTGTTGATAACATGAAATTTACCCTTATTTCTAGAGTTTGTACTCATAATAAATCAGTCAAATTCTGCTGTGTGGAATTTGAGCAGAGTAGACACAATGGCAGAATCAGCAGTCCTGTCCCAGCTAAGAGCAACAGCCTATATTATGAACACTCCCCAAATAGCCTAGGCACGGTAGTTGGGGCAGTCTGTACAAAGGTCATCACTATGTGAGTCACATCAAACAACTCTCCCTGTGAGGTTCTGGCCAGGGCAAGATGTCAGCTAACAAGGACTTAAACAACAGTGTAACTTCCCAAAAACTTCATTTGGAAATGAATGTAGATTAATTTTCCTGGATCACAAGACAAGAAAAGGGCAAATCTGTTCTGAATTCTGTGAATTCAATTCAGCTCATTAACCTTTCAGCAATTTAAGAGAGGATCTCCAGTGTTTCCCACAGAATTGAATTCCATTTGTGGTGGTTGGTTTGTAGAATTAACTTGGACACAACAGTTTTTAACAATTAGCACAGCGTGGTTATGATGCTAACCAGATTTAAGCACAACCTGGAAAATCATTGTGTGGTGGTCAATGTTGATATTGTGGTGGGCCGCCACAAATAAGTCAATGTATGGGAAACATTGATCTCACCTCATCTGACCCTGTCGGTCATGAAACTCCATACGAGGAAGGACCACACCTGGGCTGGAGTGCACCACCACAGGCATCCTGTAGTCTAGGTAGGCCACCTTCAACCACCAGTCTGACAGCTGAGAGAAACACAGAGGGAGAAAGAGAGAGAGAATGACATACAAGATATACCAGCATCTCATCCATTTTCTCAGAGATGCATTGATCAAATTCAGAAAACAAAAAGGAGTAGCATTGGGGCTCAGACCACCTAAATATCATGATATCATGAAACTTCATGATGTCCTTCACGAAAGAATCCTTTATTACTGCAAAGACGAGGATCAGATTACTTCTACTGGGAGGACCTAATATTGCCCTTGCAAAGAGTTACTGTATCCTATTTAGATACATTTTGCCTCAAGAAATGTTACTTCAGGAGAGTTACAAATACAGTTACACATAGTATAAGAAGTTCAAGGACCTTGAGAGGGGGTAAACAATACACATGGCAGTGTTATTGCTTTGGTTCAGATTGAAAATTGATTTTGCCATGGTAGTCTTTTTGGGTCAGACGTCAGTCCAGAATGTGAAAACAATCTTCTATAAAGCAACAATTAAATTCACATTACAGTCAGTTTCTGCTGCTCCAGAGGGCCAAAGCAGGAGAGTGTAGTCAAAGTCCTTGTAGGCAAGTCCCTTCACTCGGTGGCCATATCGCAACACATTTTGGGCACTTATCGGGCATCTATTTTAAGTCTTCAGAACACATGATTGGTACAATATATTCACAACACATCACATAATTGGCACGATGTATTCACATAGTCTCTGGTATAGTGACAACAGGGGTGCTGTTAGAAAATTTGGGCCATATGACAGACAATAATTTGAATAATTCTGGGCCCTTAGAATCCCGCCTCCCGGCGGCACCCCTGAGTGACAATTCTCGTCTCAAATTCATACCCAGTTTTCCATCTTCCTGGCTCTGCGCTCGAGACCCTTCTGCAGCCTTTCCCCAACACCTCCCGTCTGAAACTCCTCGAGGAGTCGGCGTGTGTGTTGCAGCTCATCCTCTTCCACAATTGGCTCCAGGGCAGCCAGGTAGCGGTCGCATGTCTGCTTGAGAGGTGGCACAGGTAACTTGGGCAAACTCTCCTGGTGTGCCAGGTAGCGCCCCGTGATCCGGGTCACTGCAACCGGTCTTACTAGGCAGGATGGTTTTACCATGCCGCTCTTTCCCTGTCCAACAAATTGCCATAAGGAATTAGTTTTAAGAGCATATTTAAAATGTAAACAAATATAGCTTCAACCTTGAAATTGTTCCACCCTTATTTCCACTTCAAACTTGGGATACCTTTTTTTTATATGCAACATGCAAAGAGATATTGGAAATATATGTCCATACCATCCACATATGGTCTCACTCAAACTTTACTTGCTGTCAAAGCCAGAAAGGTAACGAAAGGTCAGTAAGGAAATGTAAGCATCGAGTACGTTTACATGGACATTCATATTCCGAGTATTGATACAATTGCGAATATGGTGTTTACATGAGTTGTTAACATGTAGGCTACATTATTATGGGGGCTCACAAGCAACAAGCAACTTACAAGCAACAAATTACGTACTGCCCTAACGTCGTATTTTGTCTGTTTTAGTCTACATTTAACTGTACAGTCAACGAAGTCACCACATCTGTTTCGCTGTCTATGGTTTCGTCACATCTGTTTTACTGCAAGCTGCAACAGTGTTTCACGTCAAGGTGCAATCAACAGATACAAAGGGCAGAGATGATTTGAACAAAAAAAGATGCAAATCTTAGACGACTTAGCTAACGTTAGTCATTTGATAAAATTCCAAAGGTTGTTTTCTTACCACGCAGTCAACTAACGTTTCGGCAGTTCAGCAAACAAATTACAACAACCGTCTTTAGGTTTAAATAGCAAGCAGACATCGGCTTAGTTAAATCGCAGACATTGCGAGTGCAGAAACATTTAACTGTGTGAGAGTTAACTTACTGAAGCAACTGGATGCTAACTTCTTAACTCCCCTAGAAAACTATTAGATGGCGTTAACGTTGACGTTGCCTTCAAATAAAAACTTGGCAGTCGATGTACTCTACTCACCACCATCGTCCGTAGAAAGCCCAACATTGCTGTTTTTTACAGGAACGCCCCCAAAAGACACGGTCCGTTCTTTCAGGGCAGATAGCAGTGCATTCCCTGCTAGGCTTCCCTCCGACAGCGTTACTATGAGCTCTGTGATTATCAGTGCCAGACGGGTCCGCCACTGTCCCCTGTTCAAAACAACCTGAATGCTACCCACTGCTAGCTAGCTAGCCCATAGCAGAGAATGTCTGCCCATAGACAGTGAGCTAGCCCTGTTTTTTTACTGTCTAGTTCAACACTGCTCACGAGACTGTCAATCGCACGGGGGCGCACCTAGAAATGGAAGCTATTATGTTTTTTTTGTTTGTTTGTTTTTTATCCAGGTGTGACTTTCTTGTTGAGTATATGTATAGTCTGGCAAAGATAACCACAGTTTAGATGTATGATTCAATTTAGGTGTGATATTTGTAGGAAATATGAACTTGCCGGACGTTAGGGTGAAAGTTCAAAGGTGACGTCAGACACACCCCTCTATTCTAATAAACATGGCGGAGACGGAGCAGCAATCAGGTAACCGACATAATTTACACCTATCTTCCAGTTAGAGTGTTTGGCTTGTATGCTGTGTTTTCCACGTATTAGTTTAGCTTTTATGATAAGCCACTTTTAGATCCCAAGACAATGTCTGTGATTAAAGTAAGCGCTGTTTCTCCATCACTTTCTCATTCTTTCTTGCACAACGTATGCTAGCTATGCTAGCTAACAGGTCTGAATCAACACAGCAAGGCTATGTAGCTGGCTAGCTCAGTAGTTTTCACAAGTTTCGTGCTGGAAATCGTTTGGCCAGTCGGTTTGCCTGTGAACCCCACATATATGAAGGGGAAAGCGGTTTATTTGTTATGCATTCGTTTGGGTTCTTCTCTCAAAGCGATGCCTAGATGTTTCTTATGTATACTTATTTAACGTTAGCCTATGTTTTCCACCACTTGCTTTCCCTTTGACAGGCTGTCCTAATTGGTAAGGCCATGGTTGTGTAGATCAATAAAACCTTATGCTATTTCGACCGACATTTAGTTGGCCCACTTAAGTGCCTCTGTTTTTCTAATTCTAATGCCAGCAAGTAGTTTGTAAAATTGGTATGCTGCAGTGCTAACTGTTTGTGTTTGTGGTTATGAGTATTGCTTACTCAACTGTATAGTATGGTAATTATGGTAACATCTCTAAGGCTTACATAAGGGAACCAAAGATGATAGACTTATTGTAATATTGACTTGTACTGAATTGTTTTTAGGGTACGTGATTGACATTCAGCACATAGTTGCAAATGTGTGGGGTTGTTACAATATCAATGCATGCCATGACAATGGTACATTAAAGCACTGTTTGAAAATACGAGATTCGGGAAGAAGAGAATTTTGGTTTAAATTGCCCCGCCATATTCGACATAAGGGTACATTTATTTTGCTCAATTGAGACCTCAAACTACACTGCAACATGCAGTCTCCTTGTGAAACATTAATGTAATAGTGGCATCTTGGGCGTCCTCATAATAATTCTGATGTAATTTATAGCATAAGTCGCCATAACATTCAGGAGATGATGGTATGGCACTGAATATGACCACTTCTCTGTCACTCTTAGGCTCCTCCCCTGAAGATGACACCCCTCCCATCCCTGCCAACTTCATGGTCCCAAAGAAGGAGATCAGCATGGTCCCCGACATGGGGAAATGGAAACGCTCCCAGGTAGATAGTAGCATTGTGTATTCAGTGATGATGTTGGAATACTACCACTGTGTATGTGCTATGAGTTCATGTTTTGCTTGTCTATACATACTAGACTACACGTTATGGTAAATAAAGTGGTCTCACTTTTGTTGCTTTTTATCTAGGGTCATGAATACTCATGTAGATTGCTTTTTAACACATTCTTTTTCCTCTCTTTAAGGCATATGCTGATTACATGGGCTTTGTTCTGACCCTGAATGAAGGTGTAAAGGGAAAGAAACTTACATGTGAATACAAAGTGTCTGAGGTAATACACTCTACTGCCCATTTTCCTGTATTTCTAATTCTGTTCTGACTCCTTTGTGATAACAAAATCAGTCTAAAAAGACATGACACATTTTCTCTACCATCTTTGACTTATCGTGACCTTCTTTACAGACAATAGAGAAGCTTCTGTCTTTGCTGAATACTTTGGATCAGTGGATTGATGAAACTCCGCCTGTGGATCAGCCCTCTCGATTTGGCAATAAAGCATACAGGAGCTGGTATGCCAAGCTAGACCAGGTGAGGGTCTGTTTTAAAACATAAAACAAGTGACACTGTGGTCAAAACCAAAGAAAACTTCAAAGCACTCACTTTTAAATAGTAAAAAATGCGTTCATCATCATGGCTTGATCATTTTGAACAATCTAAAACTTTGCATTACATTGGTGCCTGGATGCCAGAATAGGTGATATTGCCATAATGGGCATGGGTATATGGGTATTTCATTGCTGTTTGGGTGTCAGTGCTGTCCTGATATCACAACTCGTTTAGCGATCATTGTACCATCTTTCTGTTGTATAGATTGTCTGTCTGTCTGTTTGTCTGTGTGCTTCTAAGAATCTGTCCCTTTGTGTTGTATTAATGTGTATGCAGGAGGCTGAAGCTTTGGTTTCTACACTGATCCCTGAAGACAGAAGAGGAGCAGTTCCTGAGGTAGCTGTTTATCTGAAGGAAGCAGTGGGGAACTCCACCAGAATAGATTATGGCACAGGTGAGGGGCTGTGTGTATGTGTGTGTCGGATACTCCCGATATCACTAGGGGGAGCTGTTGAAGCACGAATTCTCATGCACCAAAGTGCTTATGCTTGTGTTTTGACATTAGACAAATTCTGTTTCTAATTGAACAACAACTGAATCATCAGCAATGAACCAGAGTCATATAATTAAGCAAAGTAATTTTGGAGATGGAAACATGTTTTGTGGTTATGTTGCTGTAATCACTTGTGGTTGTTCTATTGGGTCTCCAAAGTGTCTGGTGTCATTTTGCCAAAAGTGCACAAATGGTTAGATTCTATGGCATCAGTTTTGAGCCAAAGTGTTTCCTTTGTCAGTGGAATGCACATATATTGTTATATTTTGCATTTTTATTCCAGGACATGAGGCGGCTTTTGCGGCGTTCCTGTGCTGCCTGTGTAAGATTGGCGTGCTGCGTGTGGATGACCAGCTGGCTATCATTTTTAAAGTGTTTGACAGGTTTGTGTTTGGGCACTAGTCAGAGTTGCATGTAATCAGTACTCCCTGGGTTTCTGGGGTTAGAATGAATCCAATTCCTCTATTTTGATTGCATAGCATTTATTCATATCCTCTATTTTGATTGCATAGCATTTATTCATAGATTTAAGAAATCTGTATTATCCATCCGGTAATGTTTGGCACTTGGAATTTAATTGTTTCAGACAATGGAAAGTGGGTTATTTGGCTATGAGTCAATCAGATTAAGAGTGCCTCTGCCTTTGACTGACTGATTTATTGTCACGGCGGTAGATATCTGTGGGTGATGCGGAAACTGCAGAAAACCTACAGGATGGAGCCGGCTGGTAGCCAGGGAGTTTGGGGACTTGATGATTTCCAGTTCCTGCCCTTCATTTGGGGGAGTTCCCAGTTCGTAGGTAAGACTTCCCTGCTTGTCCCACTTCTACCCTAAAGGCTGTCGGAAGTGACAAGATTTTGTGAAGTAGGTAAAAGGGTTCTTAAGACTTCCTTTGTGTGTTTATGCTTTTGAGCCATTCAATCCTCACATCCAGGTCAGTGGTGAAAATACAGTTTTGAAAATGTGTACATCTACCAACCACTGGCAGATTTTTGGTCAAATTCACCAGCCACTCAATATTAAATTATTACTTTGTGTCTGAAACCTACCGTAATTTCCATCTCTGACCCAGGTTAATCACCTCGCAAGGACCCTTAAAAGATTTCACCTCTAGATATTTTTTAGGGTCACAAATGTTGAAGTCTATATATGCATACTAACTGCTCTACAAATTAAAAAAAAAAAAATCTATTTTCATTAGTGACAGTTTGTTAGGCTTCCTTGTTTACCACTAATATGAGTGGTATTTAACTGATGGGAAGACTGCTCGTTTTTCTACCAGCCTTACGGTTCATTCATTTCTTCCTGTTTTGCAATGACACATACGGTTGGCTGTTAGATTGGCCTTTATTACTTTCAATCTTGACTGCAGGAGGTGATGCCTCTTTCACAATAGTCGTCTGAATTGCATCATCCACAAAATCCACTGACATGTAAACACTTAGTATGATGAAATATCACATCTGTGCATAGTTAATATATTACACACACATGTGAGCATACTTGCTACTTGTGTTGATTTAGAAACACATATTTTGCTGGATTCCTGTTAGATTTTGTGAGGTGATATGTTTGTTTAACTGTGATGCCAGAAGAAAGAGAGGCAGAAGGGCGACATCTTGTGGATATATGCTGTAATTATTTATTTTTGTCTGTGCCAGACCACCCTACACTGGAACCCAGGCACTTTGTGGATGAGAAGGTTGTGAATGAGAACCACAAGGACTACATGTTTTTGGAGTGCATCAAATTTATTAATGAAGTAAGTCTGGTGTAAGGAGCGGATATTTCTCCTAAATGTCGAGTTAATGCTGGCAAGTCAAAGCTGTGTAGGCTTAAAAGAATTATACACGGTAATGTTTTGGACCTGTATGTGTTGCCTCTGTGTAATTATAATCCTCAAAAATAGGAAATTCACTGAAAACAGCAATGTGGAAAGTCCTCAATTCTCTTTTTTTTTTTTTTTTGTAAAAAAAAATAAAAAATAGAGACCATTGTAAATAGTCTGGCAGTTTAGACGTTGAGACGGCAGTCGATGGGTTGTGTAGAGCGAGGCTGGGAAGCGGATGTGGAGGAGGAAGCGCTGCGGTCTCTGGTTCCTGGTTCCTCCCCCGGCAGTGAGGCAGCAGAGCAGGGTGCAGCTGCAGCCACTGGCCCTTTCCTTAGTCACCTTAGGTTACACTAACGCCAACACTCTCGCTGGACGACCCATTCTCAAGCCACATAGGACAGTTCATCTTCTGTCTTTTGTAGATCTTTAGGTCTATTTCTCTCCTTCTATAATTCTTTCTTTCTTTCTTTCTTTCTTTCTCTGTGTGCCTTTTCTCCTTCTCAAGCTTGCCTCTCTTGTGAAAGTCCCTCTCTGTTGGCCTGCTTGTATGAGCATGTCTGTCTAATTCTCGTAGTAGGTCTCTGTGGTGTTTCAAATCTGCCTCCTCTCCCCGGTTCACGTCAGTGCAGTGCACTCAACACAAATGTCCACATACACCCCTCACACTTCCACACGCAAAACAGACATGTCAGTTTATTTCACACACACCACTCAGTGTGTTTCTCGCTATTTCTTTCTCCCTCTTTCTCTCTCTCTCTCCCCCACTCTCTCTCTCTCTCTCTCTCTCCCCCACTCTCTCTCTCCCTCTCTGAGGTTATGTGTGGAGCACTCTGCTCACATGAGTCATTTCCTTCCCCACATGCTGTTGTGAATCACTCCTTCCCCAAGGACCACCCCTCCCCCATGGCTTGCCTCTTTCCCTCAGCCCCCCCCCCCCCCCCCCCCCCCTCGTCCTCTCTCCTGCTCCGTCCCTCTCTGGCGCTCAGTCCCACTCGCTCTCTCTCTCGCGCCCTCGCTTGCCCACTCTCCTTCCTTCCCCTCCGGTTTCCTCTACTCCTCGGGAAAGTCCGGCTGGAGGAGAGCCGTCCTTTCAGCATTCCAGCCCGGGTCACAGGCTGCTCTCTTGGGGGAGAGGGCTGGGAACCGGGGGGGGTGGGGTGGGGGTGGGGAGCAGCGTTGTGCACAGCAGTGCCATTCATGAAGTGCCTCACTCCTAAGGGCACAGCCAATCTCTCCTCTCTCTTATTCTCTCTTACACACACACACACACACACACACACCCCAACTCATTCACTTTCTCAAACATAAGTCATGTTGCAATAGTGAACGTACCAATTTAGCTGCAATCATCTAGTGGCACATGAAGCAAGGTATTATTAGGGGCTCAGATGAATCACCATACCATACCTGTTCTCACCATACAATCAAACATGGAGGAACCTATGCTGGCTATTAATGAGCTCTAGCCAGAGCAGAACCTGGTTATTTTTTTAAGCAGTGTATGCCAGAGGTTTATATGTTTCTTTGTTCCTTTGTGAGTAGTTTCCCACTACCTGTAGTGTTAAATTTCTCTACTGCGAGTGATTGCACAAATGTATAAATTCTACTATAACTAAGAGGCTGTAACATCTGTCAAATCATCTTCCTCTGTGCAGATGAAAACAGGCCCGTTTGCTGAGCACTCCAACCAGCTTTGGAACATCAGCGCTGTTCCCACCTGGTCCAAAGTCAACCAAGGCCTCATTAGAATGTACAAGGCTGAGGTTTGTATTACTCAGTTTTACTGCTATGATGTGTGGCCCATACTATACTATACTATTGTGTCTTAATACAGCCAAGGATAATGGTGTATTGTGGCGCCCCCTAGAGATGGATAGTGTAAAGAGAATCATATGTATATTTGCCAAATGTATGACTTGCTACTTTCACACTTTACACTGTTAATACATTTTAAATTGCTATAGAATGTGGAATACCAATATTTTGTTGTGAGCCATTTGGTTTAAATTAGTAGCTTGTAGGAGTGTTGCCAGCTTTCAACCAGACTTTGTTCTATCAAAGACTTTCTTCAGATTGTGATTTAAAATTATAATGGCTAATTGGCTCATGTTATTGACATGGCAAAAAGCCATGTAAAGAGCAACTGTCAGATTTTGATCTGCTGTCCTAGCATTATGAGCAGTTTACCAGAAAAAGTCTGCCAGTTTGTAGGCGGCCCGACCGACGCTAGAATTACCCCCAGTACCAGATGGATGTTGGTTAACTTACTGTATTTCATTAACTTTAGATGAGTTCTTTGTTGAGCGAGTTAGGTACTTCATTGTTAATAAATTCTAAAACGTTTTTCTAACATATATATGGACCTGTATGTGTTGCCTCTGTCTAATTATAATCCTCAAAAATAGGAAATTCATAAATCAAAAATAGGAAATTCATAATCCATAATGAACAGTTTGTTACCATGAACAAAGCAGTGTATTATTGTTTTGGGATATACCATTTCAATGAGATTTCTGTAACGGTTTCAACAGGAACTATATAACTGTAGAAACTTAAAATGTGTTAAACTGGAGCATTAGTTTTTAAAATTTAGTTTGTGTGAGTACATCTCTGTCTGTGTGTGTGTTGTGTGTGTGTGTGCGTGCGTGCGTGCGTGCACGCACGCAAGTGAGAGAGAGGGAAAGAGTAAAGGGCCCCACCCCCTTCTCCTGAGCCCACATCCTGTGTTGTTGCGTTGGGTGAAGCCCCCCTCCCCTCCCCTCCCTTCCCCTTCTGGTAGATAGGAACGCTGAGGGGCCAGGCTGTCTGCCCCCTCCCCCACAGCGTCCCCTCCAACCCTCCCCCTTTCTTTCCTCTACATTCTCTCTCTTTGGCTCCCCCTTTCTCTTTCCCTCCGTCTCCAGTTTGGAATCTGTCTGCACTAGTCCCACTCCTAGGCTCTCTTTGTTGCCTCCTCTGTGGAAAGTCAAACTCTGCTGATTCTACATCATCTTTAGAGATGGTTTTTGGTATTTATCCTGAAACGCTGTTTTACAGACACCTTATGAAGGCTCCCCATGAACATTTATGAAGAGAAACTCTGAAAGTGGCTGATAACTGTAATATTAACTGTAATAAATGTAAGGGTAATTCCATATCACAATCTTGGGTTCGACACCATGGACTCCGATTTTTGTCCAAATGGTCTACCATTATTATAACCATCATCCAAATGTTTCTGACATATACTTCTTCACTGCAGATGTGGTACACATGAAATTAGGTTTTTTCTTGCCTTTTCCCCATCATTATTGAAAAGACTTTGTGAGGTGAGACCCAGACCATGATGTCAAGCCTTTTAGAACTGATATGAAATGACCCACAACTGATTCTATGGCATCATCAAGCCTTTCCATAGCGTGGCTTCTTATTTCTGAAGGAGCTTACTATGGACCCTTTCAACAAGGTAAACAAAAACAATGCTTGAACATTCTATTTGGGCCCCAATCTACTTCCTCTGCATTAAGATAACATATGGAATGTTAAAAAGGAAGTTTTGTGGGGCCAACTATGATGCTGATAATGGAACTCTCTTGAAAGTGTCCATTGCAATACTATGGCGGAAGCAGTGTAGCTAGCACTAACTCTTCTATTTCTCCTCTTCCGCAGTGTCTTGAGAAGTTCCCCGTCATTCAGCACTTCAAGTTTGGCAGCCTACTCTCCATCCAGCCAGTGAAGTCTTGAGATGCATCCCTACCCCTCCCCACCCCAGCTGGCTGTGTCTCTGTGGAGAGCACCAATGCAGCCCCTGCACAGAAAGATGCCCCGTCGGCCTTCCACACGCTCAATACTCCCCGCGCCCCGCCCCCTTTAGTAGCACTCTGACAGCTCTCGCCTCTCTGTAGCCTCCTCAGCTCCTTGGGCAAACGTCTCCATATGCAACCCCGTTCAGTTAGTCCATCCATTAGCAGCACTGCACCCGGGGAAAAGAATATATTTTAGACAAGCCCTGTCAGTTGCCCTGGCATTTGTTGGTATATGAGCGTGTGTCTTGCATTCGAGGAGGTTTTGACTTCCTCAGTTGCGCAATAATGTGTGGTAGTATTATACCATATTGTTTTGTTTATTTATGTGACTGTACCCATTCAGATATGATCTGCTATAAATGAGCATTATATTAAGGCACGTTGGTAAACACACGAGCCGACCTGATGTATTCTTACTATTCTTTTGCTCACTGAGTTCCTGTAAGATGGTTTTTAAAAAAGCCAATTTCTGTTGGTGTATTTTCTCCTTTTTTTTCCAATTGTGAGCCTGTGCTCAGTGATGGCCTGTGTGTTTTAGCATTTCAGCGTTAGCCAGATATGTTTGGCCTGGGTAAAAATGTCCCACAATCAGGCTGGCAATGCTAGAATTCTGTTCTAGCTGGAAGACTCCAGAAATAGACCATGGCTGTACATGTGTGTAGTTTTCTTTTTTCAATTTGTTTTGTAACACCAAGTCATACCTATCTGTTGTCTGTTGTGTTTCTTTGATATAGATCTGCCCCTTTGAGACAATTTCTTTTTTTCTACTAGTGAAATGTGTGTGGTTGCATGTTGGCGCACTAGACATTCGCTTTTGAGGACGGAAATAATCAGTTTATTGAGAGAAACTTGTAGTGCAAACTCAAGCTCAATTGGATTATATAGTAGGCTTTATGAACAAATGGCGTGGGACTGTACACTTGATTAATTGAGTTTCTCAAACATTAGTTTGAGATTTAAGTGAGGATCGCACTTTGAGTTGCCGGACCCAACATTTCTGCATCTTCTTACAGTAGCCTAATGACTATAGCCTACATTTAATGTAGGCCTACGTTCTCCGAGGAGAGTAGCCGATATGATGCTTTTAATTTGAGAAGAAGCAAACGATTTCCTTCATTTGACGGTGATGTCTGAGAACGTTTATATTTTGGCGTTTGTGAAATTAACGTTTTCTCCCTCACTCTCACTGAGAGCTGTGCGACTCGTTAGCCTATGCAAATGACTCGCCATCTGCACTGTCATTGTCAGGCAGGCCGGACAGCGGGTGTCTGATAGTGCGCCCTCCCAGCTCACAAATTGCTGAGTAATTTTCACTCCGCACAACCCAAAAAGACCGATAGGCCTACCAAATCGTTTCCTCGGCATTTGCGGAGTAGTTTTCACCTCAGAGTGCTTGTGTCCTATGCCATACAGCTATGTCGCTGTAGGCCTAGTGAAAACCCATTAATTAAACCGGTGATTTTATCACGCTTTTAGACTAAGAAAGTCAGTCAGTGCGTTTCAGTAGCCTACTGATTTGGAAGGTCACATTTTTGACCAAAATTAGGCTCACCTTAGACTGAAAATGATGCAAAACCTGGCCTTTGTCCTTGACATGGCCTTCTCAACAAGTGGTAGCCTAGGCCTAGGAGACAGACTTATGTAGACTAGATTAAGCCTACGAGACACACGGTGGGTATCATGTCTAGAATAAATTAATAACCAAGCGTTGTGGAAATTAGTTGCATTAATAGACTAGCCTACACTGATGTGATCTAGGATAAACCCTATGCAACTTACTCTAACTGCGCTCATCTAAATTCCGTGCAGCCTGCATGCAATTCTCTACAGAGCCACGAGAAGGAGCTCATTCTACACCGCTCCACGGACACCAGAATGCGGTGTTTGTCCAAACACTGGAAATGACAGAACTACCCTTTCATAAAATAATCTTCGTAACTATATTTTGTGAAACTGCATGCAAGTGATACCGAATCCCATGAACCATCACCAAACTCTTGCAATGTTGAGAGAGAAACCCCGATAAAACAAATTCATCTAATTATCTCAACACAAGACAATATTAATACACTAAAGAAATGACTAGCAATCTAGATTCCTATGCTCCGTGAATAACACGCTCGGCGCTTTTTTCGTCCAAACACAAATAAACCGATTAGCCTGCAATAATACGCATACGATCGTAAAGTCATCTATTTCACAGTGTGCTTATCAATAGGACAGCATCCGTCGATTATATTACCGTGTAGACTCGAAGATTTTGTATGACAGAAGCTGTGCTCATGTAGCGGACAGCGCTATCTAAAATTGTGGGAGTCAAGAGGTTTGGGGTTGAAACGACGCAGACAGGAGAGGAGGAGGAGAGGGAACGGAATGGATGTGGAGGGGGTGGGGGAGAGGTGGCGGAGCGAGGTCAGCCCGAGGTGCCACTGCGCAGGCTTTCTAATACCTTCATTCATTGATTTTGAAGAACACCACCAAGTGGCACATAGGAGAGATAACACACGCTGAAGTTTAGGGAGAGCGCCTTGAATCAGAAAACGCGTTCCACATAAACCTACTGGCTACCATAACAGAGATTTCATTCTAGGCTATACGGAATAAGTGCAATTTCTTTTTTGTTCTAGTTCCTGTACAAATCTAAGCTATAAAACATGCATAGGACCTCTTTCATATTTATTATTTTCTCTGTGTTGTCTATAGACCAACTCTGTATTGAAACAACTATTTGAATGTGTAGAATTAGTAGGCCTTAACAAAGGCCTGCAGTGTGAGCTGTATTAAGACAGCAAATGCCTGTCATGGGCCACTATGGTGTGAGATTTACACAATTTGTGTTCATATTACAACAGACCATCTCACTGACCTAACAAATGATTTGAAGTAAGAAGTCAGTGAAGACTGCACTTTACTGTTGAGAATCTTTATTTGTGCCTTTACCTTGATAGGTAGGCGTAGGCCTACTTCAAAGGCAGCTCTAACTTGCTCTTTGTGATCCAAGTTAAACTTTGAATACATGGTGCATGTGAAGATTTGTGTGACATTTCATAATCTATGGGTATGAATGAGGCTGTGTATCTCTTGAAGAGCTCTCAGGAAAGTTATAGCATGCAGCAGAGGCAGCAGAAGTTAATAAGACCTTATGAAACAGTGCCTACACAGCTCTGATTACAAGAACACACTTAAACTGTTGAGTGATTTTCATTTTTTATTAAGGTTATAAATTTTAAACAAATACTTTCTAAAACAGTTTTACCCGGTGATATACAATTTTAATGTACACAAAAAATACAAGAATACCAACAAAATATGGAGAGAAAACGTCTGAAAACGTCTTTCAGTACACATAGTGCTTATATAATGTGAGGATGTATGGCTAAATCACGAGCTTGCCTTTTTAGAACAAAAGGTCTTAAGTTTTAGAAAATAAAATAAAACTCACAAAACCAAACAACGTTGGAATCATGAATTACTGTGAAGGCTTAATCAATAACTCCAAGATTAAAGGGGAGGGCAGTGAGGAACGCTCATCAGTCCAAATTGTCACCAAAATACTTGGCTTGATTAAGTTAAGGTGTGCATTGTGGGAGTTGTAGTGTTAATTAATGGCACCAGTGTAGAGTGTGATGAGATGACTGGCACAAAGGGACTACAAACATACTCAAAGGAACTGATGCTGCAAGACAGTGTGAGATACTTCACTGACTTCCAACCTTGTTTACCTTCATTGCATGTTCTAGGGCTACGAATACATATCAGATGAACCAGAGATCTTCAATAGTGTTGGACTAAACCGGTGTATGGTCTTACACTGTATAGAAATTCTTAAAGTAGGTTACATGTCACAATGTATACCTTACAGGTTAAGTTAAGTTCAGATGGTTGAACAGTACATGGAAGCTGTTATACACTGGTTTGAGAAAACACATAACAAAGTAGTACAGCACTCCTTTATGCATGTGCACAACATGCGCTGTTTACTGTATCAAACAGGTCACAATGACAATGTTCTGTAAACCCACAGTTCAAGACTCTCTTCCCAATTTTGACAGTTCTTCTCAGGTAACGATTCATCTAATATATGTAGTGCCATTACAAATGAGGTCTGTTAGAATTGCTTATGGGAGATAAACAGCAATCCGCGAGCGAGACATTCAACTACTTTCCATGTGTGGCGATAGCTAGCAGTTTGCGTTGGGCTTAAGGCAACGAAATTTCACTTCGTTAGAATAATTTCACAACCACTTCAAATGCTCGTGTAATGTACACATTTTCTGTTTAAAGAATACATCACATGTGGTACTAGTTCTCCGCATCCCCATTAAACCAAAACAAACAGAAATGTCAATGCTTAAATAACCATTTGCAAAAATAAAGTCAATCTTTTATAATTTGTACAATTTCATAAAGTTGATTCTAATTTACCACAGTCAAAAAGCTACTATAGCTCTTGTCCATGCTCCGAGGCTTGCTAGGGCTTGTTTGCTACAGAACTGTCCGTTGAATGCTTGCTCAAAGTCCGTCTGTCTGCTCACCAGCCCCGAAAACCCCGAGCCGAAAATCGAGATCAAATTGGAAATGTTCGACGTGTCCAAATGGTCTGAATTTGCGTATGAGCAGTCCTCATACTTAGTTCTTTTACATGGCGTAAAATCCGGTACCTCCTCGATTTCGGACACGTAGTAGCCAAAGTCAACCTTGCGCTTTTTGGCCGGGGTTTGTGCGCCCTGGCAGCAGTGCTGGAGCGAGGCGCAGCAGTCCTGGTGCAAGTATCCATTCTCAACTGTTGTAACTACGTGCGTGTCCAGATCTAACACTGTGGTCTTGTTGCAGTGCATGCTGTTCACTGGAGAAAACTCACAGTTCGAGACTGGGTATGCTTCCGCACAGCAGCTGCGATAGAACGATGAATCCGTCTCCTTACAACCCTCATCGGCTCGGAGCGACAGGGCTGAAGCGCAAGCACTAGTCTGTAGGAGAGCGGGCTGAGCTGCTTGGTTACTGCTTGGCAGTAGCGCGCCGCAGAGGCTCGCCGACTCGGTCCCAGCCCCGCTGCCGCAGCACTCACCGGTCTGTTCCTCGCAGTCCTCGGCTAATTCGAGAGGGTTCAGCTCCTGGATCTCGTTGCAGACGGTCATCACTTCTTCGTACTGCTGCATTCTGTAGATCTCTGCGTACTTCTCGTTCATGTAGACTTGCCTTGCGTTCCTCAGTACAAACGAGACCAGGAGGTTTTTGTGCAGCTTGATGCCTCCTCTCTGCGTCCTGGAGTTGTGGATCTTTCGTAAAGAAATCGAAATTAGACTTTGCGCATCTACTCCACACTCCATTGTGTTGATCATTCTTGCTGTTTAGTTGTTTCTTCCTCCTTTCGGACGAAGAAAACAGACTTTCTATCAGTGTAAACCACGATATTTTGTTCTGGGGCGAAGGTTTGAGTCGAGTTTGTGGAGACACATTGAATACGTTAGCGCTAGACCCACTGAGTGAGAGCAAGCTATCATTTGCTTCGACCGCGCTGCCATACTATATATATTTGGACGAGGTTTCTGCCCATTCGACCCTCAGCCATACAGCGTCCAGATATTCCAATGACTGACACCCAAACTCCGCCCAAGTGCCTGGTTCTCCACCAATCAGAGGGAGGCGGTTCTTCTGTGCTATTCAAATTCCAAACTGACTTTACCCAACAAGAATGTTCTCATGAGGCGCACCGAATAGTAGAAAAGTTCTGTATCCCCACATGTGTAACCGTGCGCTTTTAATAAACCACACAGCAACTTTTAAAATGATACAAATGTGAGGTAGACATCACCACAGACATTATCTACACAATATCACAACATGTTATTGTATTTTACTTCAATATGAAATGTAAAAATATAACCTAATTGACGTGTTCACAGGTGTTTCCTACATGTGTTAAATTCAGTTCCCGACATTTAAGGATAGGCCTGCACATTAAACATTTTATCTGTTGATATTTTAAAGCTTCAGGATAGTAATAATTTCAGTATTTTTGTCAAATAAATGGTCTGAGTAGGATTTTGATATAATAATGTCTGACAATGAGGGCACCAATTGTCTATACTGTGTATATCACATTGCACTTTTCTGTTTTTTTTACACTTCTGGTTAGACACAAACTGCATTTCGTTGTCTCTGTACTGTACTTACTCTGTAAGTTGAATAATCTATTTGTTATGAAGAGGGATAATAGATAGCATCTACATTAACTATGACTACAAAGACTGACTTTACCTGATGTTAAATCCACAAGCACTTTATAGCCTACTTGTGTCTATATCTATGCTTTAAATGTGTTATTTAACATATTAATTATGGACAACAATGACAGTGTTTATCAACAGTCCATGGGTTATGAGAGACAAAAGTTGTAGCATTATAAAATAATGGTATCATATAATGAGGTGAAGTCCCCTATTGCGCAATACAGAATCAAGCCCAAATCTGTTGTGACCCATTCATCTCAGACCCATACACATTGATACGCATCTCTAATCAACTGTCATATCACATGGGTATAAGTCACATCTATTTAAACATGCTTTAACTGACATATATTTTTTCTTCCACATTAAAAACACAAAAACAAAAAACAATAAATAAATAAATAAAATAAAAACCTTGCCTGCACATTCATTTATCTACCCCCACCCCACTCACACACACCCCTTCTCCCTACCCTCCTACTCTGGGTTGTTCTCACTTTCCCTCCGAGGATGTGAAGCAGCAAGGAGAATCACACAGATCCAGCAGATTCATTGGAGCAGCCACTGCCTCAGATCTACTAGGCTCCTCCGGCCGAGCTGTACCACCTCTGCATCTTAACAATGTCTGGGAACAGAATGGCCTTCTATGCATGGAGAGGAGAAATCAATAACTGCGATGTGAAACTGAGGCAGACTACCAAACCAGGATTGTAGGCTATGTATGTGGAAGAAAGACCATTTCAGTTTAATGTTTAAAATTTGAGCACTGATTAAAGTTTAAACAGCTTACTGTTTAAACACTGGGGTTACTGGTGAATAAATATGTAATTATATGCCATTTGCAATACACATGTTAAGGAAAAGCGTTATCTCTCTGTGTCAGACTAGAGTTGCACCATACTAACATCTGTCTGATCTTATTTTCCCTCATTGTGTTATGCTTCAGAATTAAACCTTACTTAAACAAAAAACAAATCTGCATCTGATCTGTATTACATATGTATATCACATGTGTATGCAATGTGTTAGTATAGTAAGCGTATATCAAGGGTAACAGTACTAATTTGACTCAGTAGGAATATAGTATGGACAAGGGTAAATGTCAGCAGAGGCAGACAGAAAGATGTTTAATATGATTAGGAAAAACATATAATTCTGGATGTTTAAAGGCACTACCACAATGTCACATAATTGTATGAAAGTTCACAAATTAACAGTACACTTTGGCCACACGTCAGACTTATTCAATAACTTACTTACAGAAAGGCTATCATTTTAATCTACAGTATAATCATTACAGTTACTCTGATGGGGATAGGGATGTTAAAAATCAGTTGTACCACTTAACGATGCATTTGGTACCACTTAATGCGTGTATGAATTTTATTTTTACCATATTATCCAATTAACAAGATGTTGAAAATGCAAACGGATCTAAGATCTGCAAGGAGTTCTATAGAGTAGGCTAGTGAAGGCTATTGCTCTTAATAACAAAAACTAATAGCAAATGAACAAAACTAAAACGTATGGACATCTAATAAAATGAAAATGTTAATTTCCATATAAAAGTTAAGGCACACTACAAAGCCAAACTCTATCCAATGCTGTCCGTCGTGCTTCATTAATAAAACAAATAAATAAAATAAAATAAAAACATGCAGATGAAGTGTCTCTAATTTGAGAAGTGATGTCTCCCTTCCAGAGTTTGGATGACCTGTGTCCATTCATTTCAACTTTGGCGGGGACAAAATTAGACGAAAAACTACAAGTTCCGCAACTGTTGCAATTCCTGCAAACTTGTCATGAGAGCATTGTGGGAATTGAAGTTGCGTGATTTGTGTTGCTCGGGCCAAGCGCAGGCACTCCACTCCGGTGGCAGAAGGACCTGTAGGTAGGCTAAAACATCAGGGCGGAGCTTCTACAGTGTGGCAGATGGATGCTCTGTGAACTTAAAGGCAAAGTAATCAACCTCAATATAAATCGTGCGATGCATGCAGCCATACGAAGTCATGCACATCCGTGATTTCAGAGAGGTCAAAATGTAGCCTTTGCGAGACCGTTTTTATCTCGGATAAAAACGTGGATTTCTGTTCTTGTTTATTGTGCTGAATGTCCGATGACTAGACTATAGCGTATTGTTGCAAGGGAGGCAGTTTGCATGGAAGGCAGTTTGATCTAATTCTGTTCTGCTTGGCTACGTAGCCTGCTTAGTGTCTGCTGTAGTGATGCTGTGTACGGTAAGGTTCCACCATGTTACATTGCCAACATTATCGCCAACAAGGCTGTTTTCAAAGTATCAGAGTATAACTTTTGGATAGCATATTCATTGGCATAAAATATCTTTATGTTAAATAATGACAATGGAATTTGTTTTTTTTTCAACGAATTACAGTCTGATTGGAGCCCTGCAAGTTAAAAAGTTCTCTCTATTATGCATCTTTTGTATTTTACGCACACTTAACGCACCGGGAATTGTAGAACAAAGGTCGCGTTTTGCTAGTTTAATTTCAAAGCTAGCCTACGGCATATTATATTGTGGTATTTAGCTTATGCCTAGCCAAACCTCGCCCAAATAATTCATAAAAATTAGAAACTGACATGAGGGATGCCTTATTAAGGCTAATAGTGAAAGGATCCTTTGAGCTTCCCATTCCACTCTGATCAGCATGCCTTTCAATGTAGGTTCTAAAGTGATCAAAATAATTATAAGGAATAGCTTAAGTTTGTCCCCAATCCGTTTGATGTTAGGCTAATAGCTAGTTGCTATGGCTAAATAGGATATGATGACACAGAGCAAGTTTGAACTCTATATTTTATTTCCCCTTTAAGAGCTTGCTCTCCTCTCAGAGGGAGGTGTTAGACCCAGAGGCTGCATTTCAGCCAATTAAAGTCGCCTACCCCCATCCGCACCACCGCGCGGGGAAAGGGAGGGAGTGCTCCCAGTTTGAGCGATGTGTGCGGTTTCCAAGGAAACAACTAGTTCTGACCTCCCATACCCATCCACTGGCGAGTGATTGGTTACCATGGCAATGATCCTATCCCTGGCATGTTCCAATTCCCGTAAAGTGTGCAGAAGGCACAGTCGGAAAGCAGTTTTATCCAAAGTGTGTCGGAAAATCTGAAACAGTGAGAAGTGCAGTCCTCTGTGACTTGGAATAAAAATGGTTGTGATAAACAAAAAATAAAAACAGCCACACAAAATTGGAATAAATAACAAATGGGAACTATCCACATCTTGTTCTTATCTGTTTCAGATTTTTTTTTAAAGCATCCTAAATAACCTTGGCATATAGGCCTTTTTTCAATTTCATACTCCAAAAGGACCACAGTTGAATGAATAGGCTGTAGGCTGAAGATTCTGAAGACATATCTCTTTCTCTCTCTCTCTGTCACTCTCTCTCTGTGTGTGTGTGTGCGTGTGCGTGCTCGCACATTCATTTGTGAGGGGAGAATGCTCTTGTTCAGCTCACAAGTGTGTTTCGTTCCAGCTTGACTGGAATTTTGACTTCCTGTGACCTGTTCAGACTCATCCACATGCCTGCATTCAAGGGTGTGTTCATAACCAAACCACCCACTCACACCTGAGTGCGCGCGCGTGTGTGTGTGTGTGTGTGTGTTTGTGTGTAGATGTGTGTGTGTGTGTGTGTTTGTGTGTGTGTTTGTGTGTGTGTGTGTGTGTGTGTGTGTGTGTTTGTGTGTAGATGTATATGTGTGTGTGTGTGTGTGTGTGTGCGTGTTTGTGTGTAGATGTGTGTGTGTGTGTGTATTTGTGTGTAGATGTATATGTGTGTGTGTGTGTGTGTGTGTGATGAGAAAGAGAAAGCTTAAGGAAGAAGAAAAGGAGGGCGCTCAGTGGAGAGGGCATGAAGGAACAGTGAGAGAGGGAGGAATTTGAGAATGTGGATGAGATTCAGAGCATGGAAGAGAGAGGGAGCTGTCTAACAAATCCTCCCCCTCCAAGAATCCCCCTTACCCCACGCCCCCCCACCCCCCACTCCCGCTCTCTTTCTCTCTCAGTCACCCCCTCCTCCCTCCCTCCCTCGCGCTCTCCCCCTCTCCCTCCGTCGTGCGCTCTGTCTCTTTCTCACTTGCTCCCTCCCTTGCACGCAGTGTGTGTTCCAGCAGAGGACATACGTCAAATGTCCACTAACCTTCCGGCAAACTACTAAGATTATGTGTGTCTGTATAACTGAGTCCAAATGACAATGCTCTCACTTTTTTTTTTTAATGTTTTTAAAAAAATGATAACAATAATATGAAAAATGCACATACTCAAACAAGATGTAGGAATTTATGTACAGGACAATTAATATTGCTTAACAGTGTGAGTAGTACAGGATCTAATGGATTTACAAATTTCTATTCAACTAACAACTATCATATTGCATAGCCATATGTTTTATGTATTTAACCACCATTGCTTTTGAAAATGTGCCTGAATATTCAGCTATTTCGATATTCGTCTGTTGGGTCAGTGTTCGGTTTTTAATTATGCTCCTATTTGAATATAATTTTTTACCATTGTTTTGCCTCAGGAACAGCATGCTTTATTTCTGCCCCAGAGGCTGTCCATTAGGACTGGCTGCAGTTGACCACAGATTTACATGGGGAAGTTGTCAGGGTGCTGTGGAGTTCCTTTTGGTAAGAGACATTCCGACATCTCTGTGCAAAGCAATGAGTGTCAGGCTTCCATTCATTTTGACAGTGAGGACAACATGCCAAAGACCTTAGCTGAGTGACAAACTTTCAACAGAGACTTTAAGGCATACCTGTCAACATTTAGCTTTCCAAAAACGGGAGATTTTTTTTCGGGGGTGGGGGGTCAGTATTTATACCGGATCTGTGTTTGCATATTTAATATGTTTCATACACGTGTTTCAACACTGCATTTCAGTCGTTGCTTTTACCTTACCATTACCTTAAGCATGCCAGTTATGTATCCACCAGCTGCCTCCCTGCAGCCTACTTCCAAAACTCCAAAGCTGCTTGCTGTCAGATTTGGTTCCGAGGGAACAAGTTCAGTGTATCAACAACACTCAATAACAGTGTGTGATCCGTTTTATCTGTGATTGGTCAGAATGCATGACATTTTCTGAAGGTACATTAAATAGACATTGATGAGCATCACCTTACACAAGCTGAGCCAAATTTAACTTCAATCAATACTCAACTATGTCACTAGTGTTGCTAGTGCTAATGCTAGCTGTGTCAGTCATTCTGATGCTGAATCTTAGCAAACAATAGGAAAACGTCCACTTCCTGCGACTACCACTGAACAGATATGATCCCCACCTTAACCACAACACTCTTCAGTTGGTATGCAGCAGTGTTGGCAAAATCCCTACCCACTTGCTGCTGGCTTCCTGATTTCCTCTTCTCAGCTACTCTACATCCAGCCAGGGCCTTGCTCTGCCTCTTCCCCAATCCTATAAGGTAGGCTACTTGTTTCTTGCTCCTTTTGCCCAATTCTGGGAACTGCAGTCTCCTTCCCACATCAACCCTTATCTCCAGTACTTGGTAGTTTGCTGCAGATTGTTTTTTTTTTTTAAAGGCCTAGCTCCCCTAGCCTGGCTCCGCCCATCCTAGATCTTCTTTCAGGGAGATTCTAGGCTGGGACACGATAATTCACGTTTCCTCAGACAAGAAAAAGGTACTTACTGTGCCAAAGAATGACCGAAACTTACTGTGATGAACAGGGGCAGCAACACCTGCAAACAGCATAGATAGACCCACATGCATTGTTTCTGACTGTTGATGCTGTTTATTGTCAGTTTGGAAAGTTTAGGCGAAGTAGGAAGTAACTAGCCTAGAAATCTAGACGCACCCTAGCAGCAGCAAATGTAATTTGCAGCCAGGATAGTCTAGCAACTCTCTGTTGGCTTGCGAACTGGAAAAACCAAACTCTAGTCAGGCCAATCACATTGTGTATAGAGTCAGTGGACATCGGTGGCTTAACATAATGACGGCAGAGTTGTGACAGTTCCGCGTGAATTCCCTGCTACTTGAAAACAAAGAAGGTGGATGCTGCTGCTGGTGAACAGCGGTCTTTGAATCGCGACTCGAGTTAAGTTTTTTTTTTTAAGTTAGCAAAAGTTTGATCAACAAGCCAACTAGCTAGTTCCGTTGGTGGGAAAACGCATGGGACTCATGAGTTGTAGCACTATCCTATTGCGTGCAGAGGGAATTTGAAAGACAACCATTTATCCCGCCCCTCGGATTGAGCACTGCCAATGGTGAGTTCCCAGACCCTACATCTTGATGTGGGTCTGGCTCGTCAGGCTAGGAAGTAACATTAGGAATCTCTGATCAACGTGATTAGTAATGATTTCAAAGTTAGTGCCCGTCGCAATGCGCAAGTGTTGGAAAGGAATCCCAATCATGAGTCACCAGATTGTATTCACTTTGTGAATGAGTTTGCTTTTTTCCAAGCTATAGCTCCCCTTCCCAACTAAGGTGATGGCTTTCTCTTTCATGTCAGCTGACCTCTTCCTCTATCTATCCATCTCTAATGTGTTAGCAAGAGATAGTAGCACCATATCATGGTGCCACCTATACCACTCTTGTGTAAGAGATATTTGACATCTGGACAGTTTGTATGTCAGGGTTCTCTTTTGATTACAAAGCCTGCATTGTTGGTCCTTGACAGCTCCATGTTTGCAGTTGTGATGGTGAATTGCAAGAGGAAGGAATTACAAAAAGGTTCCAGTCACCACATCTCTTCCACTTGAACCTATTTTGCTCTGTGCCCTGGGATCCTTGTTTCCCTGCCTTTTATATATTCCTCTCCTCCTACCTGGACCATATCTGGCTTCTTATTTGCACTTGTATTTCCACACTGTTTGAAGTGTGCAGAGCTGGGGCCTTATTGCCTGACGCAAGGTTTACTGATGATGTCCTGCAGATTCAGAGAACTCACTGCCTGCTGTATAGTTATGCCCATGTGCACCTGGATCTGCTAGGTTTTCCTCTCTGTTGTCTTTCCTTTACCTACCCCTCATGCTTAACAAGGCTCAGCATTTTGCCACATTGGCTCCATGAGCCAACACTTTATGATTCTTGATCAACACTTTCCTTGGCTTGTTTGATCTGAGAACCCTACCCTACAAGTACCCTGCATGGGAATGTCCTGTAGGTGTTTGCAAGATCTTACCAGACAACTTTTAGGTGGCGTTATTTTCTGTTTGACCTCTCTGGTCAGTTGACTGATCACAGAATTGTGTTCCAGACACCCAAAAAAGTGTTGGGGACCAAGGACTCTCTTGATAGATGTTTTGATGTCGTAGTTTTGCATAATTTAAGAGGCCAGCTTTTTTGTGAGTATAGAGAACAAAATCTTCACATTCTGTAGGGAGATGGGCAATTATAGAAGAACCTGCTTCCTGTGAAGCATCCCAAAGCATCCTTAAACTAAATCCCAACTTGGTATAATTGTACCCAGTGGCCAATGACAGAATGGGATCAGAAAACGGCCCTGGCATTTGCAACAACACATGGCCCTATACCCCCCCAACCCCCCCACCCCCACCACCACCAACTAATGCCGCTACCACCATCTCGCGCACACTCACCATCTCCTAGGACAGGGTCACCATTAGAACATTATATTAGAACCATGGACAGTGGTTGCCTGATCGCCAAATTACTACTGCTACACAAAAGAAACACCTGACAGTGAAATTACCAGCTTCACTTGACACCAACAAATAAAGATAAATAGATAGATAGATAGATAGATAGCCTACACACAACCAGTGTGCAATGCATTGTCACAAAAGCATTTAAGAACCACTGAGCTAGCTAGCTATTGAGCTCCAACCATCCTGTTAGCCTGTATGAAGCAGTCACTGGCACTTCTTTAACCAAGCTCCAGCGCCTGCCCCTCATATTCATCCATGTTTTGGAAAAAGATCTATGGTTATATATTGTCTTGGCTAGGTGAATTAGCAAGCTCAGTACCACCAGAAACCAACACGAAAGACCAATCTGTGCACACGGGCTCTCTCTTATTCTAACAATACGTCCACTAGATTCAAAATTTCATCTTGTGTCTCAATCCCTGTCTAAAGTTACAGACAGAGGTCAATTTAAAATGGGTAACTTTAAAGAGAGAAACACTCTTGTTTATGATCATTTGCTAGGTAGCTAGGTAGTTGCGAGGTACATTTGAATGCATTGTAGCCTGATTCTTTGGACAGAGTTCATATGTAAAAACGGCTTTGGTCTATTCTCTGGTACTGCTGCAGCCCAATTGTGGAGGGATCTTCAGCTTTCTGGGGTGTTTCTTGGTTGGAGTTCTCCTTCGTCTATGCAGTGCTCTTGGATCACCATTGTTCCACAACTAGACCTGTTCATGCATCAACAACCAACCTATTTCAGAAGGATAATCTACAAATTGAACATCGTACTGCGATGACACAGTGTGCAGGCTGTAATTCCTGTTGAAAATACTACCAGCAATGTTCACTGTAAACGGCTGCTCTGTCCATGCGTTAAGTGTACTGTTTGTTGAGTGTGTCTTGAAAGCACTCCACAAGTTTGCTGAAATCTTTGTCTTAAGTGTCTCCCTATAGAGGGCTCTTGTGGAGGTGAAGCGTTCCATGACTTTTGAGCACAGTGAAGGAGCAGAAGAGACTAAACATGCTCACTTCTGAACAGGTGACCAGAATGCATTAACACAACACTGAATATAATAAAATACTCAGACTGATAACACTAAAAGCTCAAGAAATCAGTATGTTTGTTGTACAGAGGAACATATCATCTAAACTGTTGCCTTGTTATACCTCTTGAAAGCACTTTCATGACGTTGATAGTTTCATGTTAGAACTACTTGCCAAAGATTCAAAGGCAGTGTTTTTTTTTACTAGTGGAGGTATATCATCCTCTCTATGACATAGGTGCATGCAAGAGTAACATTTATGTCTCTAAAATGGGGTTCCATCATGACATGTTTTGTAAATGGATGGAACCTCAACAGTTTACATGTCAAAATAAATCTCTTGAATCACCTTGCAATCTGAAAGGTGTTTTAAATAGAAATACACGCTGACAAGAAAAAGTTTGATGATGATAGCCTGAAAATAAACTCCATTTTAGATTGCATGTGCGTGATAATCTGCAGAAGGGCATATTTGTTTTGCTGTTATTGTTGAGTTTTCGCTTTGTGTTAAGGAAGTTGCCTCCGGAAGTTTTCATCAGCTTTGGGCTAACTTGAGCCATAATGTCCTTGTACTTGTATTTATCCATTTAGACAACCTGCATCACAGAGAGGGAGCGCATCTTACACTTCACAGTGAACAGGACATACATTATGACTAGGGTTGCAAAGTGGCGGAAAATTTCCGGTAAATTACCGGAAACTTTTCATGGGAAGTTAAGCTGGGGAATTTTGGAAATATTCCAAATTGGAAACTTTCATGGAATTAAAGGAAATTATGGGAATTAATGGGAATTTATGCGAATTAACTGGGAATTTTTGGTAATTCCTACTGTTTCATATACAGACATTAACATTTTGTTTCGCAATAAGCAATATGATTTGTTTGTTCGTATTTTTGCTTAGCTTAGCATACAACGCTAGCTACCATGCTAGCGGGAATCCCATTCTCTGTCTATGGTTTACTAGCGTGCTAAGATAGCAACACAGAAACCACTGAACAGCCCAAGATACACCATGCCACTCAACAACAAAATCCAATTGGTTGGAACATTGACGGACTATCAGTTTGTTCAGTTAATCCCAGATAATGGTAAAACAAATAAAAATACAATGACACAACATACCACCCCAACCAAACCTTATAGATTATGTAAGTTATATATAAATTGTCAAGCTTAATCAGACAGATTAATCGTCCCATTACAGTTTATGCAAAATGATGTACACCCATTTGAATGAGGACAAAAGTGACGACAAGCCCATAACTGGGCAACTCTGTTTGCAAACTTCCCCCAGTTTCACACCAGTTATTCCCACATGAGATGACATTTTCACTGGGAATTGATTTTCCCCATGCACATGAACACACCATAGGTTTCCTTTATGTCTAGTAGCCTATGCTGATTGCTGTGTGCATGGGATTGACGTATGTGCAGGGTAGAAATTTGACTGAAATTGCATTAAATCAGGTTGTTTTAACTAATATTATGCTGCAAGATGGGGTTTTGTCCACTATATTTAAGTTCCCTGTTATAGACTAACTTGCCATATTAAAAATTCCCAGTTTATTCCTATTAATTCCCGTTTATTCCCGTTAACTTCCATTTATTCACGTTAATTCCCATGGAAAGTTTCCAACTTTGAAAATTCCCGGAATTTTGCAACCCTAATTATGACCAACCAAAAATACCAATAAACTGTTGGATACTTACACACACACGCCCATATGCATGCATACTCAAATTATGTAATCACAGTCTGCATACAGACATAAAACTTCAGTATTTGGAATAAATTCACAGCTTGTCTACTGTTTAATAAAAGTTCAATGATACAATTTTAGACAGTGGGATCTTTTTCAGTTCAGTTGTAGTTGTAGTTGAAGATTGGATGCTGCTAAGGGATACAAGTTTGGAGAACAAAGTCACAGAATTCCTGAAACATGTTTGGGAAACCTGAAACACCCAAAATTCCAGAGGTGGAGCTCTAGTAAGCGAGAGAGAGTGGGTGGGGGGGGGGCACCCCATAAACAAATACTTCAGCAAATGTTAATCAAACACACATGGCCTCACTCACGAACGGAGAGAGGAGCGGGAAGGTATTTTCCACGTACCTCCGAAGAAATATCCCTGAGTTTGCAAGTTCCAGGATAGAGGCAGGCT